>NC_053027.1:183508798-183808798 GCF_003073215.2 Triticum urartu | reverse complement strand
ACTCTGTTTTTTGGAGAACCTTCCTGTAGAGTACCTCGACAGAGACATATGCGATCGAGGATATATTCGATGGATTTTCACGCAAAACTTGGAGGGTATTTTTTGCAGGTTTGTTGCTTGCTTTATTGTTTTCTTACTTTCTGTTGTTCAAGACAATATCTTCCTAGCATTGCTCTATAAATTTAAATCCATCTTTTTGTTCTTTGGATTATCATGGCGTACTCGTCCTGTCTAATCCAAGAAAGAGCCTTCATGTTTGCAGATAGTTTGGTGTTCTCATGGTTATTTTGTAGTGATTTTCCTTCCATTCATTACTTGGTAACCATCTACCGCAGCTCAGCTATTGTCCAGTTGCTGTCCTTATGGTGAGTGATTGATGGTGCATGTTTTCCTATTAGTTTCTTTCCATGCCAATGTCTGAATTTTATCTTGCCGTTTTGCATTTCTCCAGGCCTTTAATTCTCACTGTGATTCCCCGAGATGCGCTATTAGTAGGCATCCACTTCCTAACAAAAATTTGGTGGTCAACTTGAACGAGTCATTTATCTAGCTACAACAACCTTCATTGCTTTTGCAGTCAACTTGAACGAGTCTATACCTGCCAAATATTTACACGTTAGTATAGCCAGAAAGTCAGATGATCGTTCCATGTTGGTTAGCCGTGATAAATCAAATTTCTAGAGTAGCAGATGATTCGTGTCAGGTTTCATTTAGAGATTGAAATATGTCTTGACTCTAAAATAAGTAGTACAACGTCCAGTTCTGCATAGGTGAAAGCATACTATCTAAAACTGGACGGCCTTCTAAAGCTCTGAAACTACTAGTTGTGTAATATGTATCCCCTTTTCATACTCTATATATGCTTTCTACTTACTAGGAAAAAATGCGTGAGAACGATGGCCTAGAGGACGCGAATTGCACTCAAATATATGCAGGTTTCTTGCCAAACTAACTGCCACTATTTTATTTCAGGTGCTTCTTCTGTAACTTAGTCTATTTTGCTGGCTCTTCTCATTTCCTGGCGAACTTTTTAGTCTGTACAGTCGAATCGTTGGATGTTGCTTTCTACTATCTATAGAGGTTCTATCCAAACTATTAGCTGCCTGACTTGATTTTTTGAAATACACCGTCCTGATAGACCAAGTGGACCCACACATTTCCATGGGATTTTAGAAAAATATATGTGAATTTGCATACATTTTCTAAATTTCTATCTTTTCTTATCCATGCTTCCCCATAGATATATAGCAGGCTCAAAAAAAATGAATGTCTGATTGTGTCCAAATTTCAAGGAAGCGTGCTTCACACTTCTCTTTCTGCAATATGTTTCAGAGTATATGATTTAATTTTCCTACTTTCCTAGTTACAATACTGTGTACTTCATTCTTAGGTTTGCTTTGGGAAAAATAGGTATACAGGTTATTGAAAGCTCCATTTTTCTCCATTATATAGATCATATAGCTTTGTGATCAAAGGTAGGTTGTCACATATGGGATGTTGCTTGTGAAAGTTATATACAGCCATGAGTCCCTGGCAAAATAATCGCAGCTCATGTTACTAGGATCAGGGAACCTCGACCATTTTTCTGAAACATGTCGCAGCTCATGTTCCTACTTTCTCAGCTACACTACTATGTACTTCATTCTTACCTTCACTTTTGGAAGTTACATTGCTTTCTTTTCCCTCATAAACTTGCTAACAATATTGGCGAAGTAATCCCGACTTCAGATTTCCCATTGAATAAATAACTAATTTAGTTTGTTAAAAAATTGTAGGTCAAGATCCATGAATAGGAGCAAGGCATCACACCAGCTCTGAGAAGAAAAGGATATGAAGACAAAGATAGACCAGTGTTCTGCTCCGAAGCAAAAACATTTTGCATGTAATAATGAACTATAATTTACCACAATCTCTCTAAAATAGGCCTACCTATTACCAGTCCGTTGCTTGCTTTTGTATTAGGAAGTATGACCCAGTCATATATATTTACATTCACGTTGTTTAGTTATGGTTTGTATGAATGAAATTACCTTTTTAATCGAGCTTCAAAATTCTTATGTGCAGTGAAATTGTATCTAGCACTTTGTAAAGAACAAATGAAACACATTTCAAGTAACACTTTAGTCTAAATTGACACCTTGTGCCATTAGACATCATAATCATAAATGGTTGCTAAAGAGTTTGAATTGGTAAAGTAGTTGCATCTGCTATTTCAAATCTGGACTGTTCCTCCTTGGTAAAACATAATTTAATTTTCAAAACACTTTGTGTTTGAAATGGACATTGTGGTGGTTGGTGTAATGGGCCATATGTGTAACCATGCATGCAGAGAAATCCCAAATAATAGGACAAGAGAAATCTCACCAGTTGAGTGTTCTTCTCTCGCCCAAATGAGGAACTGAGGAAGAAACATGGATAAATAGGCACGATGGATGCATGCGCGACTCCGAACAGGCCACACAAAGAATTGTTCCTGGACCTTTCAAATACCTATGCTTTCATATACAAACATGTTTTTTTTTTCAAACTCAGATTTCTCATGGTGATAACCATATTTTTTAACTAAATGCTTCCTTCGTTGGTCTATGCATGTTATAGATTTTTTAACTCAGATTTCTCAGCATGATAAACATATTTTCAATATAGCATGATTTTAACACATGGTCTTTATATTAGCAATATCAAATATGTCCTTGCAAAATGAAACTATTTTCATCGACAACATGGCTTTTGTGGGTCTCTGTGCCATTTGAACGGCTCAACTAGTTGTTGGAATATACAAGCCAAGTCCTGTAATGAAAAATTTCCCATTAGTATATGAAAGTGACAAAACACGAGACTCTTTATCATAAAGATTATAGTGCTACTTTGAAGCACAAGTGTGGAAAAAGAGGATAGTAGCATTGTCATTTTATTTTCCCTTTTTTGGGGCCTTCCTTTTTTATTTGGCCTTTCTTTTTTTATTTTTTATTTGAGACAATGCTCTATTAATGATGATCATCACACGTCTATTTATTTACAACTCAATGATTACAACTCGATACTAGAACAAGATATGACTCTATGAATGCCTCCGATGGTGTACCGGGAAGGGCAATGAATCAAGAGTGACATGTATGATAAATTATGCATGGTGGCTTTGCCACAAATACGATGTCAACTAGATGATCATGCAAAGCAATATGACAGTGATGAAGCGTGTCATAAATGAAACGGTGGAAAGTTGCATGGCAATATATCTCGGAATGACTATGGAAATGCCATAATAGGTAGGTATGGTGGCTGTTTTGAGGAAGATATAAGGAGACTTATGTGTGACCGAGCGTATCATATCACGGGGTTTGGATGCACCGGCGAAGTTTGCACCAACTCTCAAGGTGAGAAAGGGCAATGCACGATACCGAAGAGGCTAGCAATGATGGAAGGGTGAGAGTGCGTATAATCCATGGACTCAACATTAGTCATAAAGAACTCACATACTTATTGCAAAAATCTACAAGTCATCAAAAACCAAGCATTACATACATGCTCCTAGGGGGATAGATTGGTAGGAAAAGACCATCGCTCGTCCCCGACCGCCACTCATAAGGAAGACAATCAAAGAACACCTCATGTTTCAAATTTGTTACACAACGGTTACCATACGCGCATGCTACGGGACTTGCAATCTTTAACACAAGTATTTCTCAAATTCACAACTACTCAACTAGCACACTTTAATATCACCATCTTTATATCTCAAAACAATTATCAAGTATCAAACTTCTCATAGTATTCAATGCACTTTCTATGATAGTTTTTATTATACCCATCTTGGATGCCTATCATATTAGGACTAATTTCATAACCAAAGCAAATTACCATGCTGTTCTAAAGGACTCTCAAAATAATATAAGTGAAGCATGAGAGATCAATAATTTCTATAAAATAAAACCACCACCGTGCTCTAAAAGATATAAGTGAAGCACTAGAGTAAAATTATCTAACTCAAAAGATATAAGTGAAGCACATAGAGTATTCTAATAAATTCCAATTCATGTGTGTCTCTCCCAAAAGGTGTGTACAACAAGGATGATTGTGGTAAACTAAAAAATAAAGACTCAAATCATACAAGACGCTTCAAGCAAAACACATATCATGTGGTGAATAAAAATATAGGATCAAGTAAAGTTACCGATGGAAGAAGACGAAAGAGGGGATGCCTTCCGGGGCATACCCAAGCTTAGGCTTTTGGTTGTACTTGAATTTTACCTTGGAGTGGCTTGGGAATCCACAAGATTAGTCTCTTGCCACTCCTTGTTCCATAATCCATCAAATCTTTACCCAAAACTTGAAAACTTCACAACACAAAACTCAACAGAAAATCTCGTGAGCTCCGTTAGTATAAGAAAACAAACCACCACTTAAGGTACTGTAATGAACTTATTCTTTATTTATATTGGTGTTAAACCTACTGTATTCCAACTTCTCTATAGTTCATACCCTCCGATACTAGCCATAGATGCATCAAAATAAGCAAACAACACACGAAAGACAGAATCTGTCAAAAACAGAACAGTCTGTATTAATCTGTAGGTTTCGAATACTTATGTAACCCCAAAAATTCTGAAATAAATTGGTCGACGTGAGGAATTTGTCTATTAATCATCTTCAAAAAGAATCAACCTAATTGCACTCTCCAGTAAAAAATGGCAGCAAATCTCGTGAGCGCTAAAGTTTCTGTTTTTTACAGCAAGATCTCTAAAACTTCCCCCAAGTCTTTCCAAAGGTTCTACTTGGCACGAACACTAATTAAAAGTATAAAACCACATCTAAATAGAGGCTAGATGAATTATTTATTACTAAACATGAGAAAAAAATCAAGGAACAAAAATTAAATGGGGTTGCCTCCCAATAAGCGCTAGCGTTTAACGCCCCTAGCTAGGCATAAAAGCAAGAATAGATTTAGGTATTGTCATCTTTGGTATGCAATCCATAAGTAGCTCTCATAATAGATTCATAAGGTAATTTAATTTTCTTTCTAGGAAATTGTTCCATGCCTTTCCTTAACGGAAATTGTAATCTAATATTCCCTTCTTTCATATCAATAATTGCATCTATCGTTCTAAGGAAAGGTCTACCAAGAATAATAGGACATGTAGGATTGCAATCAATATCAAGAACAATGAAATCTACGGGCACATAATTCCTATTTGCAACAATAAGAATATCAGTAATCCTTCCCATAGGTTTCTTAATAGGAATCTGCAAGATGCAAATTTAAAGAACAATCATCAAATTCACGGAAACCTAACACATCACACAAAGTTTTTGGAATCGTGGAAACGCTAGCACCCAAATCACATAAAGCATAACATTCATGATCTTTAATTTTAATTTTAATAGTAGGTTCCCACTGAAGTTTTCTAGGGATTGAAACTTCTAATTCAAGCTTTTCTTCATAAGATTTCATTAAAGCATCAACGATATGTTTGGTAAAAGCTTTATTTTGACTATAAGCATGTGGAGAATTTAGCACGGATTGCAACAAGGAAATACAATCTATCAAAGAGCAATTATCATAATTAAATTCCTTGAAATCCAAAATAGTGGGTTCATTGCTATGTAAAGTTTTGACCTCTCCAATCCCACTTTTACCAATTTTTGCATCAAGATCTAAAAACTCCGAATCATTGGGACGCCTTTTAACTAAAGTTGACTCATTTCCAGTCCCATCATTATCAAGATTCATATTGAAAAACAAAGATTTAATAGGAGACACATCAATCACATTTAGATCTTCATCCTTATTATCATCAAAACTAGAAGAACACGCTTTTATAAAGCAATCTTTTTTGCACGCATCCTAGCGGTTCTTTCTTTGCACTCATCAATGGAAATTCTCATGGCTTTGAGAGACTCATTGATATCATGCTTAGGTGGAATAGATCTAAGTTTCAAAGAATCAACATCAAGAGAAATTCTATCCACGTTCCTAGCCAATTCATCAATCTTAGACAATTTTTCTTCAATCAAAGCATTGAAACTCTTTTGCGAACTAATAAATTCTTTAATACTAGATTCAAAATCAGAGGGCATCTTATTATAAGTTCCATAAGAATTGTTGTAGGAATTACCATAATTATTAGAGGAATTACTAGGAACAGGCCTATGATTAAAGTTTCCTCTATACGCGTTGTTACCAAAATTGTTCCTACCAACAAAATTCACATCCATTGATTCATTATTATTCTCAATCAAAGTAGACAAAGGCATATCATTAGGATCAGAAGAAACACTCTTATTAGCAAACAATTTTATAAGTTCATCCATCTTTCCACTCAAAACATTAATTTCTTCTATAGCATGAACCTTTTTACTAGTAGATCTTTCGGTGTGCCATTGAGAATAATTAACCATAATGTTATCTAGGAGCTTGGTAGCTTCTCCTAAAGTAATTTCCATAAAAGTGCCTCCTGCGGCTGAATCTAAAAGATTTCTGGAAGCAAAATTCAATCCAGCATAAGAATTTTGTATGATCATCCATAAATTCAAACCTTGAGTAGGGCAATTACGAATCATTAATTTCATCCTCTACCATGCTTGTGCAACATGCTCATGATCTAGTTGCTTAAAGTTCATAATATCGTTTCTAAGAGAGATGATCTTAGCGGGAGGAAAACACTTAGAGATAAAAGCATCTTTGCACTTGTTCCAAGAATCAATACTATTTTTAGGCGAAGACGAAAACCAAGTTTTAGCATGATCTCTAAGCGAAAATGGAAATAGCTACAATTTAACAATATCATTATCCACATCTTTCTTCTTTTGCATATCACACAAATCAACAAAGCTGTTTAGATGGGTAGCGGCATCTTCACTAGGAAGGCCAGAGAACGGATCTTTCATGACAAGATTCAGCAAAGCAGTATTAATTTCACAAGATTCAGCATCGGTAAGAGGAGCAATCGGAGTGCTAATAAAATCATTATTGTTGGTATTGGAAAAATCACACAATTTAGTATTATCTTGAGCCATTGTGACAAACAATCCAACACACAAGCAAGCAAGAGGCAAACAAAAAGAGGCGAACGGAAAAGAGGGCGAATAAAACGGCAAGGGTGAAGTGGGGGAGAGGAAAACGAGAGGCAAATGGCAAATAATGTAATGCAAGGGATAAGAGTTTGTGATGGGTACTTGGTATGTCTTGACTTGTGAGTAGATCTCCCCGGCAACGGCGCCAGAAATCCTTCCTGCTAGAACTTGAGCACTGCGTTGGTTTTCCTTTGAAGAGGAAAGGATGATGCATCAAAGTAGCGTAAGTATTTCCCTCAGTTTTTGAGAACCAAGGTATCAATCCAATTGGAGACTACACGCAAGTCCCTCGTACCCACACAAACAAATAAGAACCTCGCAACCAACGTGATAATTGTCAAGCCCTTCACGGTCACTTACGAGAGTGAGATCTGATAGAGATAATAATAATAAGATAAATATTTTTGGTATTTTTATGATATAGATTGAAAGTAAAGATTGCAAAATAAAATAGATTGGAAACTTAAATGATATAAGATAGACCCGGGGGCCATAGGTTTCACTAGTGGCTTCTCTCAAGATAACAGAAGTATTACGGCGAGTGAACAAATTACTGTCGAGCAATTGATAGAAAAGTTCATAATTATAAGAATATATAGGCATGATCATGTACATAGGCATCACGTCCACGACAAGTAGACCAAAACGATTCTGCATCTACTACTATTACTCCACACATCGACCGCTATCCAGCATGCATCTAGAGTATTAAGTTCATAAGAACAGAGTAACACATTAGGCAAGATTACATGATGTAGAGGGATAAACTCAAGCAATATGATATAAACCCCATATTTTTATCCTCGATGGAAACAATACAATATGTGCCTTGCTGCCCCTGCTATCACTGGGAAAGGACACCGCAAGATTGAACCCAAAGCTACGCACTTCTCCCATTGCAAGAAAGATCAATCTAGTAGGCCAAACCAAACTGATAATTCGAAGAGACTTCAAAGATAGCCAATCATACATAGAAGATTTCAGAGAAGGATCAAATATTGTTCATAGATAAACTCGATCATAAACCAACAATTCATCGGATCTCGACAAACACACCGCAAAAAGAGTTACATCAAATAGATCTCCAAGAAGATCAAGGAGAACATTGTATTGAGATCCAAAGAGAGAGAAGAAGCCATCTATCTAATAACTATGGACCCGAAGGTCTGTGGTAAACTACTCACACATCATCGAAGAGGCTATGGTGTTGATGTAGAAGCCCTCCGTGATCGATTCCCCCTCCGACGGAGCTCCGGAAAAGGCCCCAAGATGGGAGCTCTTGGGTACAGAAGGTTGCGGCGGTGGAAATAGGGTTTCGTGGTGCTCCTGGATGTTTTCGGGGTATATGGATATATATATAGGAGGAAGAAGTAGGTCGGTGGAGGAGTGAGGGGCCCACGAGGGTGGGGGCGCCTAGGGGGGGGGGCAGGCGTGCCTCCCTGCCTCGTGGCCTCCTTGTTGATTTCTTGACGTCCACTCCAAGTCCCCTGGATCATGTTTGTTCCAAAACTAACTCTCTCGAAGGTTTCATTCCGTTTGGATTCCATTTTATATTCCTTTTCTGTGAAACACTGAAATAGGCAAAAAACATCAATTTGCACTGTGCCTTGGGTCAGTAGGTTAGTCCCAAAAATAATATAAAAGTGTATAAATAATCCCATTAACATCCAAAACAAATAATATAATAACATGGAACAATCAAAAATTACAGATACGTTGGAGACGTATCAGTATGTCCCTCAGATATGAAACAAAGGTTATCGAAGCAGTAGGAGAACCAAGCAACACACGTAAACAGCCCCTGCACACAAATAACAAATACTCGCAACCCGGCATGTTAAAGGGGTTGTCAATCCCTTTCGGGTAACGATGCCAGAAATTGGCACGCAGATGGGAGAAAGTTGTAAATATTGATAGATCGAACGCCAAAGAAAATAAATTGCATCAAGGTATTTTTGTATTTTTGGTTTAATAGATCTGAAAATAAAAGCAAAGGGAAATAGATCACAAAGGCAAAAAATATGAGAAAGAGACCCGGGGGCCGTCGGTTTCACTAGTGGCTTATCTTGAGAAAAATAGCAAACAGTGGGTAAACAAATTACTATTGGGCAATTGATAGAACTTCAAATACTCATGACGATATCCATGCAATGATCATTACATAGGCATCATGTTCAAGATTAGTAGACCGACTCCTGCCTGGATCTACTACTATTACTCCACACATCGACCGCTATCCAGCATGCATCTAGTGTATTAAGTTCATGGGAAAACGGAGCAATGCAATAAGAACGATGACATGATGTAGAAAATATCTATCTATGTAGAGATAGACCCCATCGTTTTATCCTTAGTAGCATCGATACATACGCGTCGGTTTCCCTTCTGTCACTGGGATCAAGCACCATAAGACTGAACCCACTACAAAGCACCTCTTCCCATTGCAAGATAAATAGATCAAGTTGGCCAAACAAAACCCAAATATCGGAGAAGAAATACGAGGCTATAAGAAATCACGCATACAAGAGATCAAAGAAACTCAAATACTTTCATGGATATAAAAAGATAGATCTGATCATAAACTCAAAGTTCATTCTATCGCAACAAACACACCGCAAAAAGAGTTACATCATATGGATCTCCAAGAGATCATTGTATTGAGAATCCAGCGAGAGACAGGAAACCATCTAGCTACTAACTACAGACCCGAAGGTCTACAAAGAACTACTCACGCATCATCGGAGAGGCACCAATGGAAGTGGTAAACCCCTCCATGATGGTGTCTAGATTGAATCTGGTGGTTCTAGACTCTGCGGCGATTGGAATTGATTTTCGTCAACTCCCCTAGGCTTTCTGGAATATTGGGGTATTTATAGAGCAAAGAGGCGGTCCGGGGGCACCCAAGGTGGGCACAACCCACCAAGGCGCGCCTGGGCCTCCTGGCGTGCCCTGGTGGGTTGTGCCCTCCTCGGAGCACCCCCAGGTGCAGCCGTGGCCCATTAGGAGTCTTCCGGTCCATAAAAAATCTCTGTAAAGTTTCACGGCATTTGGACTCCGTTTGGTATTGATTTCCTCCGATGTAAAAAAACATGCAAAAAACAACTGGCACCTGGCACTATGTCAATAGGTTAGTACCAAAAAATGATATAAAATGACTATAAAATGATTATAAAACATCCAAGATTGATAATATAGCAGCATGGAACAATCAAAAATTATAGATACGTTGGAGACGTATCAGCATCCCCAAGCTTAACTCCTACTCGTCCTCGAGTATGTAAGTGATAAAAAAAGAATTTTTGATGTGGAATGATGCCTGACATGTCATATCATATTTCTTTTCTTTATAGCATGGACATTTGGACTTTTATATTGTTTAAAGCAATAGTCTAGTTTTGACATGATAACTTAAATACTCAAGCACATCAACAAGCAACCGTGTCTTTCAAAATATCAATGCTAAAATAAGATATCTCTAGCCCATCATGATCAATCATTGATCCATTCATGAAACACACTCGCATATTAACCACACCCAGTGCTCAAGTACAATCATAGTGCCTCCTAGTTGGTGCTTTTATAAGAGAATATGGAGACTCAAATTCAAAACAAAAATTGCATAAAGTTAAAGAATTGCCCTTCGCAGAGGGAAGTAGGGATTTGTAGAGGTGCCAGAGCTCAAAGCGAAAAACTTAGAGATAAAAAACATTTTGGGAGGTGTGTCCTTCCCACCAACGAAAATGACTTAGAGTTCTCAACACTTTCCATGCTAGATATATCATAGGCGGTTCCCAAACAGAAAATAAAGTTTATTCCTTTTTCAACCATACTTTCACTTTCCATGGCTAGCCATATCCACGGTTGCCCTCCATACCAACACTTTTCAAGGAATTTATTATTTGACAACATAAAGTAAATTCATTTTTCATTTCGGGGCTGGGCATCCCTAATACCTTTGCCATACTCTCATGCAATGACAGGTGAATTGTAACGACCAATCCTCGAAGGATTTGAGTCTCTGTGCTTACCGTGCTAGTCCCTGGATCGAACTCGCTAGCACACACAGTATAGATGAATACCAGAATAGCAAGTGCATCATTTATTACAACGTATGATCCAGAATGTATAAGATAAAACAATCTGCATAGCACTTGGCTAGATTTATTCAATTAAACAACGGAAAGTAGCAGAAAATAATGACGAGTCCCATCATAGCCCACTGGCGATGCTGAGTGCAGACTCGCGACCCTAACGGTACCTTACTCTTCGTCTGAATATCCTGCAACATGAGACGTTGCGGCCATATAGGTCAATACTTGGAATGTATTGGCAAGTTACACAGGAGTAATAATAAAGCAGACCTACATGTATATGCATAGTACAACAAAGGAAGGCTTGAGGGTTTATTTTTGCAGATAGCTAATTTTATCCTAATAACTACCTAATAGTCATATTTTTATTTTAGTTCTTTTATTACTACAATTATATACACAAGGTTGAGTTGGCAAAATCAACTCCAACCTACCCTTTATTAAGTTGCCCACAAATATTATTAAGTGTCACATCTGTCAAGATCATCCAACGACTGTAATGGCATAGTGGCTCAAATTTGCCCATAACCCGGGGCACGGCTAATCATGATTAGTTTTGATACTCTGCAGAGTTCAGTACGCTTTACTCACTGGACCCAATCCGAAGATTGAGACGAAGTCTTTCAGAAGAGGTTCCCTTAACCACCTGACGGCCACAACCCACCTACATATGCTACATCTGTCGACACTGTCTGGGCCAGGGTTCCAACAACTGATCAACTAAGCCAGAGCCCATATAGCCACTGGCCGCACATGGAATCTACTAGTCACTGTCTGTCTAATCTTTTTGAATATGGGCGGCATTCCACGTAGGGTGCACTCTCATGGGCGCATGGCCTTAGAAAAGGTGCAAGACCCCATGATGCCTTCCCTCAACACCAAGAAATACCACTTCCGCCCAGAGGTGAGTTAAATCCTGAGTTACTACTAAATTTGTTAAATATATAATCCTTAAATAAGCTCAATGAATACTCGAACCACCCCTGTCTACAAAGCAGAGCAAAACTACAACTACCACGATCTGCAATGACGGGAGATAGCTCAACAATATAGCAAAATAATATAATAATCCTATACATGCATATATTCATAGTGTGATATAACTACAGGCATAGAAAACAATAGGTAAAGGATGATCAACATGTAACTTGCCTTGGTTCTGGTTCAAAAGGTCACACTCATGACAATAGCTCGTGTCGCACTCCGGACAATCTACATGTCTCACACAATATAACAAATCAATCACCGAAACACGAAAAGAACCAAAACAAAACCAACAGCAAGAAAACCATTTTTAAAACTCAACAACAGTAGCACAACAACACCTAAATTGCACTACGATCACAATGCAAAAAGAATCACTCAAATTCGATAAGCGGTTTGAAAGATACGGCCTCCGGAAGGTTTAATTCAAATTCAAACGAATTCAAATTTGAACAGTGCAAACATGTGAAAGTTGGTACTATGATAATGTGCTGATTTTTGCGAGTGCACAGGAAAAAGAATTACCTAAATTTGACTCTTAGAATAAAAGATATAGCTAAAGGACTTTTGGATGAAAATCTGTGAAAAACAAAAAGAAACAGAAAACTCCTGGACACTGTAACAACTCCTGTGCATGTCCTGTAACGAACTGCCACGTGGCAGCACGAGATTTGTGGAAAAACTCCTGCGCGTGCGTGCTCACCGGACACAGAGGAACGACAGCGGCGGTCTCGGGCGTCGGCGGTGGAGCTTCTCCGGTGGGTCTCCGGCGAAGTTGAGGGGGTGGATGGGTGCAGCGTTGAGTGGCGGAGGCGGTGGTGGTGTTCGACGACGGCGAGGACCTCCTCTGCGGCTGCGGTGGCGGGGTGAATCGGAAGAGCTTCGGCGGCGACAGACGTCGGCGGCGGCGGCGTCCTAGTGCTTTGCAGGGTTTCCCAGGGTGTCAAAAGAGTTCGGCGTCGAGTGGGGAATTGAAGGGTGCAAGCGGCTGAGCTCTGCGAGTTCTTACGGCGACGACAACGACCGGCGAACGGTGGCGGTCGGCGGAGCTCCAAGACGAGATGCGTTTTGCCCTTACCAGAGTGTGCGGCGATGGACAGAATCGGGAGAAGGGGTGCGGCGTTCCTCGTGGAGTCTTGCCCGCGTACGGTGTCCCTGAGGAGCACGGGATCGAACATGGGCGCAGATCGATTCGGGCTCGGCTCGGCCTGTGCGCGCGCTGTGCGTGCGTGCGACCGGAGGAAGGGGATAGGTGTGGGGCCCGCTGGACAAAGAGAGAAGCGACGGCGGGTCGGGTGCGGGCTCGCGGCCCGGATCGGGCGAGGCTGCGGCGTACCGCTTCGCTGGGGCTGGAGGCGCGGGGGACTGGGCCGCGGCTGTGTGCTGCTGCTGCGCTGGCTGGCTGGGCCGCGGCAATGGGCCGGTTGGCTGGCTGGCTGGCCGGCTGGCTCTGTTTTTTAAACAAAAACCACAACAGCAGAACAAAATAAATAAAATAAAATATACAATACAAATTCTAAATAAAAAATACCTAGACACATAGTTAAAATAGCCCTACAGCTATAAACTATAGTAACACTAGTTCCAACACTAATGCAATTTTGTAAAATCCTTTTGATGCAATAGGTCACTCAAACAGCAATAAAACAGTCAAATAAAATTATTTTGAAGAATAAGAAAAATACCAGAACAAAATCAAACAAACTGGAAATAATATTCTTCACATTATGAACATTTTTAAAACAGGGGAGAAGTCATGTTATCTCCGCTCCAATAAATTGCCTTTAGTTGCATAATGATTCGAATATTGCAGAAAGACAAAGAATGCATGGAAAATATGAGATGCATATGAATGATCTAATAACATCCAAGTTTAGGAAAACTGGGATGTTACAAACCTACCCCCCTTAAGATGAATCTCGCCCTCGAGATTCGGGCTAGCTAGCAAATAGGTGTGGGTGATCCTGCGTGAGATCTTCCTCTCGTTCCCAGGTAGCTTCTTCCTCTGTGTGATGATCCCACTGAACCTTGCATAACTTAATTGTCTTGGTGCAAGTAACTCTCTTGCTGTCTCCAAAATCTTAATAGGCTTCTCCTCATATGTCAAATCACTCTCCAACTGAATTGCCTCAAGTGGCACCGTGTCCCTCAATGGAACATCCATCATCTCTGCATGACACTTCTTGAACTGAGATACATGAAACACATTATGAACTCCTGACAAGGATTCTGGCAACTCCAGCTGATAAGCTACCTCTCCTCTATGCTCCAAGATCTTGTAAGGCCCCACAAAACGTGGTGCTAACTTACCCTTAATTCCAAACCTCTTTGAGGGAGTCCTGGATTAGGGGGTGTCCGGATGGCCGGACTATACCTTCAGCCGGACTCCTGGACTATGAAGATACAAGATTGAAGACTTTGTCCCGTGTCCGGGAGGGACTTTCCTTGGCATGGAAGGCAAGCTTGGTGATACGGATATGCAGATCTCCTACCATTGTAACCGACTCTATGTAAACCTAACCCTATCCGGTGTCTATATAAACCGGAGGGTTTTAGTCCGTAGGACAACATACACAACAACAATCATACCATAGGCTAGCTTCTAGGGTTTAGCCTCTCCGATCTCGTGGTAGATCTACTCTTGTACTACCTATATCATCAATATTAATCAAGCAGGACGTAGGGTTTTACCTCCATCGAGAGGGCCCGAACCTGGGTAAAACTTCATGTCCCTTGCCTCCTGTTACCATCCGGCCTAGACGCACAGTTCGGGACCCCCTACCCGAGATCCGCCGGTTTTGACACCGACATTGGTGCTTTCATTGAGAGTTCCTCTATGTCGTCATCGTCAGGCTTGATGGCTCCCACGATCATCAATGGAGATGCAGTCCAGGGTAAGACCTTCCTCCCCGGATAGATCTTCGTCTTCGGCGGCTTCGCACTGCGGGCCAATTCACTTGGCCATCTGGAGCAGATCGAAAGCTATGCCCCTGGCCGTCAGGTCAGATTTGGAAGTTTAAACTACACGGCTGACATCCGCGGGGACTTGATCTTCGACAGATTCGAGCCACTGCCGAGCGCGCCGCACTGTCACGATGAGCATGATCTAGCTCTGCCGCCGAACAGTGCCCTGGAGGCCGCACCCGCATCGGCTTCGACCCTTAATTCGGAGCCAACTGCGCCGATCGAGGATGGGTGGTTGGATGCCGCCTCGGGGGCTGCGATCCCAACGGCGATCGAGCCGAACACCAGCCCCACACTCTGCGAGACTCGTGACTCCAAGGAGCCGGACTCCTCTCCGGACTCCAAACCCTCCGCGCCCCTGCCGATCGAATCCGATTGGGCACCGATTATGGAGTTTACTGCCGCGGACATCTTTCAGCACTCGCCTTTCGGCGATATTCTGAAGACACTGAAGTCTCTCTCTTTATCAGGAGAGCCCTGGCCGGACTACGGTCAGCAAGGTTGGGGTTCGGACGATGAAGAAATTCAAAGCCCACCCACCACCCACTTTGTAGCCACTGTCGACGACTTAACCGACATGCTCAACTTCGACTCTGAAGATATCGACGGTATGGACGCCGATAAAGGAGACGATGAAGAACCAGCGCCTATCAGGCCCTGGAAAGCCACCTCGTCATATGACATATACATGGTGGACACCCCAAAAGAAGGAGATGGCGATGGAACAGCGGAGGATGACCCCTCCAAGAAACAGCCTAAGCGTCGGCGTCAACGGCGCCGCTCAAAATCCCGCCAAAACAAAAACGGTGATTCCAGCACGGGAGATAATAATACGCCGGAAAGTGCTGAAGAAAACCCCCTCCAGCAAGATTTAGCACAGGAGGATGGAGAAACCAGACCTCATGAGAGAGCGGCAGACAGAGAGGTCGAGGACGATAATTATATGCCTCCCTCCGAAGATGAGGCAAGCCTCGACGACGACGAATTCGTCATGCCAGAGGATCTCGTCGAGCAAGAGCGTTTTCAACGCAGGCTTATGGCCATGGCAAGAAGCCTCAAGAAAAAACAGCAACAGCTCAGAGCTGATCAAGATTTGCTAGTCAACAGATGGACTGAAGTCCTTGCGGCCGAAGAGCATAAACTCGAACGCCCCTCCAAGAGCTACCCAAAGCGCAGGTTGCTACCCCGATTAGAGGAGGAAGCACTTGATTGCGGCCGACCGGCCACCTCGTGGCCGCGATAGAGAGGCCTCTCGGCCCTCCACTCAAGCCGCACCCCGTGCCAAGGCACGGGAATATGCGCCGGACTTACGAGATATGTTGGAGGACAAGGAAAGGCAAACAAGATCGATCTACGGATCGCGGGGGTGCCCCACGACTCGAGACGGTAACCGTCACGCCGGACACAAATTCGGCAGGGCCGAACACAGTAGACAAAGCTCATTGGAGCTACGTCATGATATAGCCCAGTACAGAGGCGCCGCACACCCACTATGCTTCACAGACAAAATAATGGATCATCAAGTCCCCGAGGGTTTCAAACCCGTAAACATCGAATCATATGATGGCACAACAGATCCTGCGGTATGGATCGAGGATTATCTCCTTCATATCCACATGGCCCGCGGCATGATTACCACGCCATCAAATACCTCCCACTCAAGCTTAAAGGACCAGCTCGGCATTGGCTTAACAGCTTGCCAACAGGATCAATCAGTTGTTGGGAGGACCTGGAAGCCACATTCCTCAACAATTTCCAGGGCACTTATGTGCGACCCCCAGACGTCGATGACCTAAGTCACGTAATTCAGCAGCCAGAGGAATCGGCCAGGCAATTCTGGACACGGTTCCTAACAAAGAAAAATCAAATAGTCGACTGTCCGGACGCTGAGGCCCAAGCAACCTTCAAACACAATATCCGTGACGAGTGGCTGGCCCGGCACCTTGGACAGGAAAAGCCGAAATCCATGGCAGCACTCATGACCCACTTTTGCGCGGGAGAAGACAACTGGCTTGCTCGTAGCAACAATATGACCAAGAACCCTGGTAATTTGGACACCAGGGACAGTGGTGGCAGGTCGCGTCGCAACAAGCAGAAGCGCCGCACTAACGGCGACAATGCTGAGGATACGGCATTTAATGCCGGATTCAGAGGCTCTAAATCCGGTCAGCAGAAAAAGCCATTCAAAAGAAATCCTAGGGGCCCGTCCAGTTTGGACCGAATACTCGACCGCTTGTGCCAGATACATGGCACCCCTGAAAAGCCGGCCAATCACACCAACAGGGATTGTTGGGTGTTCAAGCAGGCAGGCAAGTTAAACACCGAAAATACGACAAGGGGCTGCATAGCGATGACGACGAAGAGCCCCGGCCGCCGAACAACAGTGGACAGAAGGGTTTTCCCCCACAAGTGCGGACGGTGAACATGATATACGCAACCCACATCCCCAAAAGGGAGCGGAAGCGCGCGTTAAGGAACGTATACGCGATAGAGCCAGTCGCCCCAAAGTTCAACCCATGGTCCTCCTGCCCGATCACCTTTGATCGAAGGGACCATCCCACTAGCACCCGTCATGGCAGATTCGCCGCATTGGTTCTAGACCCAATTATTGACGGATTTCATCTCACTAGAGTCCTTATGGACGGCGACAGCAGCCTGAACCTGCTTTACCAGGATACAGTGCGGAAAATGGGCATAGATCCCCCGAGGATTAAGCCCACCAAAACGACCTTTAAAGGCGTAATACCAGGTGTAGAGGCCAACTGTACAGGCTCAGTCACACTTGAAGTGGTCTTCGGATCTCCGGATAATTTCCGAAGCGAGGAGTTAATCTTCGACATAGTCTCGTTCCGCAGTGGTTATCACGCACTGCTCGGGTAAACCGCATTCGCCAAGTTCAATGCGGTACCGCACTACGCATACCTTAAGCTCAAGATGCCAGGCCCTTGAGGAGTAATTACGGTCAATGGAAACACCAAACGCTCCCTCCGAACAGAGGAGCACACGGCGGCCCTTGCAGCGGAAGTACAAAGCAGCCTCTCTAGGCAGTTCTCCGGTCTGGCCACTAAGCGACCGGACACCGTCAAGCGCACCCGGAGTAACCTACAACAAGACCGCCTGGCACGATCCGAGCAGGCGTAGCAATGCGGCCCCAACCCCAACCCTCGCAAAAAGGCGACGCCAGTACTTCGCGTACATAACTACGCTCTAGAGATACCATGGGTACAGGGGGAGGGGCACCATCACGGTATGCCCGAAACACGGCTTAAACCGTACCAGGGGCTGCCGATTTTTTAATTTTCTCTTACTTTCAGGACTCCATCCTTCGGAAGGCCTGTTCGGCAGTTCAATTGCCGCACAAACGATGCAAGAACCAGGGAAGCAGACAAGCCACGCCGCATTACGGAACTCCCAGGTGGTCTCTATCACGAGCAGTATACCTGTTTCGCATACTATTCCGCAGCTTGCCCCTGGAGCGGACATGTTAACTAGTCCAACCTTTCACTTATCGCATTATTTGTATCATTCTGCTTTGATCGCAGCCCTTTTTAATAAACAATGCATAGCTTTTGTCTATTTTTGCATTACTCTTTATATATATATATATGTTCCTTAACGACATGTTGCACCCGTACACTTTGGTATGGCCAAAATACGACAGGGGATTTAGTACCCCTCAATATGGTGTGAGAAGTCCGAACACTTTAACAAGTGCGGCACCCCGAACTTATAGCATTATATGCATCGGCTCCGAATCATGTCTTGGGTCAATAGTTAGGTTTGTCCGGCTCCTATGTTTTGGTGCCTTACGTTCCGCTATATCGGCTAAGGTAGCACTAGGAGAACCACTACGATTGTGCCCCAGTTGAGCTGGGTCGAGCACCTCAGTGGAGAAAGCTAAAACTGACTGTCATGATGAAGCGAGAGCTGGTCGCTGTTCGAGAGGTTTTTCGAGTCCCTAAAGACTTATGCCGCTTAGGGCGAGGAGCCGGCTCTATCCGGCCAAGGCGTGGATAGCGCCCCGAATTCGGTCTTCCGAATACCAGGGGCTTCGCCGAAATTTAAAATTATAGAATTCTATGGCTAAGTGAGAGTGTTCACGCATTATAGTCCGATTGCCTTGTTCATTGGGTTGAGTGCCTCCCTCGAAGGACCCAAACATGGGAAAAAGAGCGCTCAGTTTTATCCCCGAACACCCCAGCACTAGCGGCACGGGGGCAGAAGCCGACGACTCGCCATCTCTCAGAATTGATAAACAGCCTCACAGAAGGTAATATTTTAAATTCCAACAGCATTGCTTAGCGCATATGAACAAGTTTTCAGCGCACAGGACAAAATGAGCAAGTTTCACTCAAAAATTACATCCCTAGAACATTCATCCGCCACAAGGCAGGCACCCTTCAGAACATCCTTATAATAATTCTCGGGCTTGCGATGCTCTTTCCCCAGCGATGGCCCGTCCTTCACAAGCTTCTCAGCATCCAGCTTGCCCTAGTGCACCTTAGCACGGGTAAGGGCCCTACGGGCACCTTCAATGCAGACGGAGCGCTTGATGACTTCGAGCCTTGGACAGGCCTCCACCAGCCGCCGCACCAGCCCGAAATAGCTCCCAGGCAGAGCCCCTCCAGGCCACAGCCGAACAATGAGGCCCTTCATGGCCTGTTCGGCCGCCTTGTGGAGCTCGACCAGTTGCTTCAGCTGGTCGCTCAGGGGCACGGGGTGTCCGGCCTTAGCATACTGAGACCAGAACACCTTCTCTGTCGAGCTGCCCTCCTCGGCTCGATAGAATGTGGCTGCATCGGACACACTCCGGGGAAGATCTGCGAACGCTCCTGGAGAGCTCCGGATTCGGGTAAGTAACAAGTAACTCACGTTTATGTGTTTGCTTTGCATAAAGAATGCCTTACCCGCCGCTATCTTCTTCACCTCATCCAACTCCTGGAGGGTCTTCTGGGATTCGGCCTTGGCAGACTTGGCATTTTCAATAGCCACCGCGAGCTCGGATGCTCGCGTCTTTGAGTCAAGCTCCAAACTCTCATGTTTTTCCATGAGAGCCTGGAGCTCTTGCCGTACCTTGCCAACCTCGGCCTCATACTTCTCTCGCTCGGTGTGCTCCAAGGCCGCCCTCTTCTCGGCCTCGACCAGCGCTTGCTTAAGGGTCGCCACCTCAGACATGGCCCCTACAATAGCCACGATAATCCTGTCATTCTTTGCAATTGCACCTTTTTATATATATTTAAAAACAAGGTATTTCTTACCTTCATTGTCCTCGAGCTGCTTCTTGGCACGCCCGAGCTCTTGCTCGGACCGCTCGAGGTTCTGCTTTAGCGTGTCCACTTCCGCAGTCAGTGCGGCGGACGCAAGCAGAGAAGCCTGCATACGCATACGGACTCATTTTTGTTAGACTCCTGCGAATTTTATTTGATCCTCTATTCAGCTTTTCTTCCCGAACGCCAAACAGAGCATTAGGGGCTACTGTCTATGCGGTAATATTATTTACACATTCTTTACTTACCTCAAAGCCTGTTAAAAGGCTAGTACAAGCTTCAGTCAGTCCGCTCTGGGTGGACTGAACCTTCTGGACCACCACACTCATAATGGTGCGGTGCCCCTCGTCGATGGAGGCGCCTTGGAGCGCCTCCAACAGATTGTCCGGCGCCTCCAGTTGGACGGGGGTCACCGGCACGGTGGGCTCGCTCCCCTTGGAAGGAGGTCCCCCGCCGGACTCTGGAACCTTTGAAGGTTCCGGAGCGGTGTCCGGCCTAGAGCCGGACTTGGAGCCCTGGGGGGTTTCATCCCCTTTACTCCTGGAGTCCGGGAGGTCACCTTGCGGCGCCTCCAGGACCACCTCCTCCCGGCTTGGAACCTGTTGGGACAACACTTCGGTGTCGTCCGTAGGGCAGGGGGAGGAAGCCGTCAGAAGCGAGTTCACATCCGACGAGTCCAGTGAGCCGCTCGATGACGCGTCGAGCCGGTCTTTGGGTGGGCTGCATAAACATATTCGACATAAGGGAAAGCTGTGCAATAAACGAATACTATGAATTACTCTGGTATCTGGATACTTACGATTTTGCCAGGGGCTTGGCCCTGGGTAGCCACTCCTCTCCGCCGTCGTCGGCGTCGGTGGAGTAGTCCAGAGGAAGGGTTTTCCCCTTCTTGGACCCTCCGGCCTCCCCAGAGAGGGCGGCCTTCCTGTTCTTCTCTCCTCCCACTGGAGGGGGAGAGGTCTCTTCTTCTTCCTCCTCATCTTCACGGGAGGAATGCGCCTCGGAACCGCTGGATGACGGATCCGACACCTCCTGGCGCTGGGCACTCTTTCGAGTCCCCGTGGCCTTTTTCGCGGCCTTCTTCTCCGGCACCACATAGGGTGCCGGAACCAACAGCTTCGCCAAGCGAGCGTCCGCTAGGCCTTCGGGCAAAGGAGCCGGACAGTTGATCTGTCCGGACGTCACCTACCAATCCTGTCAAAGGTAAGGGAGCTTAGATCCCGCATGGAGTCAAACTATGAAAAACTGATACCCTGTAAAAGGAAAAAAACAGCTTACCGCGAGAGCGTGACGCTGTGCACTGGATCCGCAATCCTCAGTAGCGGATGCGGGAGCCTCGGCGCCCTTGAAAAGCACCTTCCAGGCATCTTCGTACGTCGTGTCGAAGAGCCTGCTCAGAGTTTGGTGCCGCGCCGGGTCGAACTCCCACAGGTTGAAAGCCCGTTGTTGACACGGGAGGATCAAGCGGATGAGCATAACCTGGACTACGTTGACAAGTTTGAGCTTCTTGTCCACCAGGGTTTGGACGCATGTTTGGAGTCCGGTCAGCTCTCCCTTTTTACCCCACGACAGGCCCGTCTCCTTCCAGGAGGTGAGCCGCGTAGGGGGTCCGTATCGAAACTCGGGGGGTGCGACCCATTCGGCGTCGCGCGGCTTGGTGATGTAAAACCACCCCGATTGCCACCCCTTCAGGGTCTCCACAAAGGAGCCCTCGAGCCATAGGACGTTGGCCATCTTGCCCACCATGGAACCTCCGCACTTTGCCTGGTTGCCGCGCACCACCTTCGGCTTGACATTGAAAGTCTTGATCCATAGGACGAAATGGGGGTGGATGCGGAGGAAAGCCTCGCACACGACGATAAACGCCGAGATGTTGAGGACAAAGTTCGGGGCCAGATCGTGGAAATCCAGGCCGTAGTAGAATATGAGCCCCCGGAAAAATGGGTGGAGAGGGAAGCCCAGTCCGCGGAGGAAATGGGGGAGGAACACCACCCTCTCATGGGGCCTAGGGGTGGGGATGAGCTGCCCCTTTTCGGGAAGCCGGTATGCGATGTCGTTAGACAGGTATCTGGCCTTCCTCAGCTTTTTGATGTGTCCCTCCATGATGGAGGAGACCATCCACTTGCCTCCCGCTCCGGACATGGATGGAGAAGGTTGAGGTGGGGAGTGCGGACTTGGGCGCTGGAGCTCGAGTACGCAAGAATGGATAGGCGAAGGAGGAAGAAGGCGTAGGTGAAAAGGTGGATCCTTATCCCCTTATATGGGTGGACGCAACTACATGTCCCCACCAGCCTGGTAAAACTCGCTTATCTCCAAGCGCCGTAATCAATGGCGCGGTTGGATTACCCACACCTATATTGATGAGAATCCCGGAATAAGGGGACACGATCTCTGCTTTAACAAGACATGCCAAGGAAACCGCCTCACATGACACGCTGAGAGCCGGACACTATCTTTGTGTTCAAAATCTTCTATGAAGTACTTGGAGGAGGAACCCGCCTTGTAATGCCGAAGACAATCTGCGCGCCGGACTCGTCGTCATTGAAGCCTGGTTCAGGGGCTACTGAGGGAGTCCTGGATTAGGGGGTGTCCGGATGGCCGGACTATACCTTCAGCCAGACTCCTGGACTATGAAGATACAAGATTGAAGACTTCGTCCCGTGTCCGGGAGGGACTTTCCTTGGCGTGGAAGGCAAGCTTGGCGATACGGATATGCAGATCTCCTACCATTGTAACCGACTCTATGTAACCCTAACCCTATCCGGTGTCTATATAAACCGGAGGGTTTTAGTCCGTAGGACAACATACACAACAAAAATCATACCATAGGCTAGCTTCTAGGGTTTAGCCTCTCCGATCTCGTGGTAGATCTACTCTTGTACTACCTATATCATCAATATTAATCAAGCAGGACGTAGGGTTTTACCTCCATCGAGAGGGCCCGAACCTGGGTAAAACTTCGTGTGCCTTGCCTCCTGTTACCATCCGGCCTAGACGCACAGTTCGGGACCCTCTACCCGAGATCTGCCGGTTTTGACACCGACACTCTTAATTCCACGAAGTGGTGAAAATCTAAGATATGCACGGTCTCCTACCTCATATGTCACCTCCTTACGTTTTGCATCTGCATAACTCTTCTGCCTGGACTGTGCTATCTTCAGCCTATCGCGAATCAACTTGACCTTCTCAGCATCTCTGATCAAGTCCGGTCCAAAGAACTGACGCTCTCCAACCTCATCCCACATCAACGGCGTCGTGCACTTCCTAACATACAATACCTCAAATGGTGCCATCTTCAGACTAGCCTGGTATCTGTTATTATATGAGAACTCTGCATCAGGTAAATTATCATCCCAACTGGACCCATAGGCCAAAGCACAAGCTCTCAACATATCCTCCAAAATCTGATTTACCCTTTCTGTCTGCCCATCTGTCAGTGGATGGAAAGCTATACTGAACTCCAGCCCGATGCCCAAGGATTCATGTAACTGACGCCAAAATTTAGATGTGAACTGAGTACCTCTATCAGACACTACCTTCCTTGGAACTCCAGGCAGACAAACAATTTTAGACATACAAATCTTTGCTAGCTGAGCACTGGTATAAGTAGTCTTTACCGGGATGAAGTGAGCAACTTTAGTCAAACAATCAACAACCACCAAAATAGAATCATATCCTGGCCAAGTCCTGGGTAGACCTGTAATGAAATCCATACCAATCTCATCCCACTTCCATTCAGGTATAGGCAATGGTTGTAACAAACCTGCTGGTCGCTGATGTTCTGCTTTAACTCTCTGGCACACGTCACATGTTGCAATATATCTAGAAATTTCCCTCTTCAGGATAGGCCACCAAAATCTTTCCCTCAAATCCAAATACATCTTAGTATTACCTGGGTGAATAGAATAAGGTGAATCATGCGCCTCCTGAAGAATCAACTTCCTGATATCTGCATCCTGAGGTACACAAATACGCTTCTCAAACCATATGGATCCATGTTCATCCTCATGGAAACCTTCTGCCTTACCTTTAACCATATTCTCTTTTATCTCAGCAATCTCCTTATCACCCTCTTGAGCTTCTCTGATCCTGTCAAGCAAAGTAGGCTTTACCTCAAGTGTTGCTAAATATCCCTTAGGAACCATCTCCAACCTGAGATTCCTGAACTGTTCACATAACTCGGGTGGCATATTATCAACATTAATTGCATAAGCATGGCTCCTATGACTCAACGCATCAGCAACAACATTAGCCTTACCAGGATGATACTGCACATTCAAATCATAATCCTTAATAAGCTCCAACCATCTCCTCTGCCTAAGGTTCAAATCCTTCTGAGTAAAAATATACTTCAAGCTCTTATGATCTGTAAATATATCACAATGATTACCAATAAGATATGGCCTCCAAGTTTTCAATGCATGCACAACCGAGGCTAACTCCAAATCATGTGTAGGATAATTGTGCTCATGATTCTTAAGCTGACGTGAAGCATAAGAAACAACTTTACCTTCTTGCATCAAAACATTCCCAAGTCCTTGACGAGAAGCATCACAATATACCTGGAAGTCCTTATGTATATCTGGCAGAGTTAAGACTAGTGCTTTAACCAAACGCTGCTTCAATTCCTGAAAGCTGGCTTCATGTTCATCAGTTGAAACAAATTTCTTTTCCTTCTTCAACAATTGAGTCATAGGCTTTGCAATCCTGGAAAAGTTCTCAATAAACCTCCTATAATAACCTGCAAGGCCCAAAAATCTGCGAATCTCCCCAACTGTCATGGGTTTCTCCCACTCTGTAACTGCAGCAACCTTAGATGGATCAACTGCAACTCCATTACCTGACACAACATGTCCAAGGAATGCTACCTCATCCAGCCAAAACTCACATTTGCTGAACTTGGCATACAACTAATGTTCCCTCAATTTCTCCAATACGAAACGCAGATGCACCTCATGCTCTTGCTTATTCTTGGAGAACACCAATATATCATCAATGAAAACAACCACAAATTTATCCAAGAACTCCATAAATACCTTGTTCATCATATTCATGAAGTATGCAGGAGCGTTAGTCAATCCAAATGACATAACAGTATATTCATATAACCCATACCTCGTAGTAAAAGCAGTCTTTGGAATATCTTGCTCACGAATCTTCAATTGATGATAACCAGAACGAAGATCAATCTTAGAAAACACAGTAGCTCCCTCCAACTGGTCAAATAGATCATTTATCATAGGCAAAGGATACTTATTCTTAATGGTTACCTCATTCAAAGAGCGATAATCAACACACATCCTCAAGGTTCCATCCTTCTTCTCCACAAACAAAACTGGAGCTCCCCAAGGTGATGAACTTGGGCGAATAAATCCTTGTGCCTGCAATTCTCTTATTTGCTTCTTCATTTCTTCCAACTCTTGAGGAGGCATTCTATACGGTCTCTTTGCAATAGGTCCAGTGCCCGGTATTAAATCAATAAGAAACTCAATATCTCTATCTGGTGGCATACCTGGCAACTCCTTTGGAAACACATCTGGATAATCCCTCACAACCGGCACCTCTTCCAGGCTACCCCCCTTAAGAGAGTTCTCCTGCACCTGATTATGCTTATACTTACATACATATTTGATCCTCTTCCCTCATGGTGCACTGAGAGTAATAGATCGACTAGCACAATCAATAAGACCTTTATATAATTGTAACCAATCCATACCCAAAATAATATCCAGGCCTTGTGACTTCAATATAATCAAATCCGTAGGAAACTCATGCTTCCCAATAGACAAAGTCAACTGATGACAACCAACACCTTGTATCATCTCAGCTCCTGGGGAACTCACTCTAATAGGCATACTAAGGGTTTTGGTTGGCAATCCATGTTTATTAACAAATACCCTCGAAATAAATGAATGCGATGCACCAGTATCAAAAAGAACAAGTGCAGGTACTGAATTAATCAAGAACTTACCAATCACTGCATCAGGTTCATTGTAAACCTCCTCCACATTAACATGATTTACATGCCCCTTTTGGAAGGTGTTTGGCTTGCTGGATCCTGAGTTCTTCGCCCCGGACATTCTGTGGCATAGTGCCCCATAGCCTTACACCTGAAACACTGCACCTGACTCAAATCCCTTGGAGCACGTGTAACCTGGTGGTTTTGGTTATTGTTCCCTCCATTGCCATTACCATGTCCATTACCTCTGCCATTGCCATTGTTACTCTTGTGCCCATTATGATGATGGTGGCCATTACGGTTGTGGCCATTCCCTCCATGATGATTATGATCATTACCTCCATGATGATTATGTCCATTACCTCCATGATGATTATGTCCATTACCTCCATGATGATTATGATTCCCATTACCATGATATGAAGTGTTTGGCTTCTGCTATGGTCCTGAATTATACATGTTATTATTGTTGTACTTCCGCTTGCGATTCTCTATGGCCTGTTGCTTTCCCTCCAGCACAATAGCCTTGTCAATCAGGTCCTGACAATTCCTAAAAGTGGTCACTGTCAACTGAAGGCTCAAGTCATCATTTAGGCCCTCCAAGAATTTCTCCTGCCTAGCTGCATCAGTGTTAACATCATTAGGAGCATAACATGCAAGATTATTAAATTCCTTCACATAAGCATTAACAGTGTGACCCCCTGGCACAAACTGCGAAACTCCTTTTTCAGACTCATAGCACCAGCAGACACATGTGCAGCACCGAAAGCTGCCTGAAACTGTACCCAAGTGATACTAGCAATGGGATAAGTGACCAAGTAGTTGTCCCACCAAGCTGCGACAGGAGCCTCCAGCAAATGTGAGGCAAACCTCACCCTCTCTGCATCTATGCATCCAACCGTCTCCAAGTTCCTATTGACTGCACGGAGCCAATCATCAGCCACAATAGGTTCAGGGGAACTGGAGAATCTCTGAGGATTCAACCTCAAGAACCTGGTAAGCATATCCACAGGTGGCGGTGGCGGCGGATTGTTGTTGTTATTGTTGTTGTTCTGGTTCTGAGCAAGCAACTGGATCAACTGGGCCTGTCGCTCAATAACCTGCTGGATGTGTGGGGGTACTTCATTGCCATTGTTGTCTCCTCAGGAAGCAGTGCGTCTAGTATCACGCCTCGGCGGCATCTGGTGGGCAAGCATAGATGAGTTATAGATATAATAGGGCCAAAAGCTATGTATATATAAATATATTCTACCCATATGCATAATATGATCAAGCCAACAAAACACAACAACGAATAACACCAACAAACAAACAACAAACAATATAATAATATTATATACATAGTCGAATAATTTCGACACTAAGCAATTTAACAACCAACTACCAATCAAGCAAACAATCTAGTATCTTCATACCACGAATATGGGCATAATCAGATATGCTAACACGATAATGTTGCAATATAAAACAAGCATGAATGGTGGTCTCAATACTAGTTCCTACTTAACTGTTCAAGATACTTGAGGGGGTTAACTAAATAAACAGCAAGAAGTATAGCTAGTTTATAAAATAATTTTCACTCCTATGGCTTTTCTAATCCATTTTCTAGGGTCACGTCCTATAGTCAACACATTGCTCTGATACCATCTGTAACGACCAAACCTCGAAGGATTTAAGTCTCTGTGCTTACCGTGCTAGTCCCTGGATCAAACTCGCTAGCACACACAATATAGATGAATACCAGAATAGCAAGTGCATCATTTATTACAACGTATGATCCAGAATGTATAAGATAAAACAATCTGCATAGCACTTGGCTAGCTTTATTCAATCAAATAGCGGAAAGTAGCAGAGAATAACGACGAGTCCCATCATAGCCCACTGGCGATGCTGAGTGCAGACTCGCGACCCTAACGGTACCTTACTCTTCGTCCGAATATCCTGCAACATGAGACGTTGCAGCCATATAGGTCAATACTTGGAATGTATTGGCAAGTTACACATGAGTAATAATAAAGCAGACCTACATGTATAAGCATAGTACAACACAGGAAGGCTTGAGGGTTTATTTTTGCAGAAAGCTGATTTTATCCTAATAACTACCTACTAGTCAAATTTTTATTTTAGTTCTTTTATTACTACAATTATATACACAAGGTTGAGTTGGCAAAATCAACTCCAACCTACCCTTTATTAAGTTGCCCACAAATATTATTAAGTGTCACATCTGTCAAGATCATCCAACAACTGTAATGACATAGTGGCTCAAATTTGCCCATAACCGGGGGCACGGCTAATCATGATTAGTTTTGATACTCTGCAGAGTTTAGTACGCTTTACCCACTGGACCCAATCCGAAGATTGAGATGAAGTCTTTCAGAAGAGGTTCCCTTAACCACCTGACGGCCACATCCCACCTACATATGCTACATCTGTCGACACTGTCTGGGCCAGGGTTCCAACAACTGATCAACTAAGCCAGAGCCCATATAGCCACTGGCCGCACATGGAAGCTACTAGTCACTAAGTCTGTCTGATCCTTTGAATCCGGGCGGCATTCCACTTACGGTGCACTCTCATGGGCGCATGGCCTTAGAAAAGGTGCAAGACCCCATGATGCCTTCCCTCAACACCAAGCAATACCACTTCTGCCCAGAGGTGAGTTAAATCCCGAGTTACTACTAAATTTGTTAAATATATAATCCTCACATAAGCTCAATGAATACTCGAACCACCCCCATCTACAAAGCATAGAAAAACTACAACTACAACGATCTGCAATGACGGGAGATAGCTCAACAATATAGCAAAATAATATAATAATCCTATACATGCATATATTCATAGTGTGATATAACTACATGCATAGAAAAAAATAGGTAAAGGATGATCAACATGTACTTGCCTTGGTTTTGGTTCAAAAGGTCACACTCCTGACAATAGCTCGTGTCGCACTCCGAACAATCTACACGTTTCACACAATATAACAAATCAATCACCGGAACACGAAAAGAACCAAAACAAAACCAATAGCAAGAAAACCATATTTAAAACTCAGCAACGGTAGCACAACATCACCTAAATTGCACTACAATCACAATGCAAAAAGAATCACTCGAATTCGATAAGCGGTTTGAAAGATACGGCCTTCGGAAGGTTTAATTCGAATTCAAACGAATTCAAATTTGAACAGTGCAAACATGTGCAAAGTTGGTACTGTGATAATGTGCTGATTTTTGTGAGTGCACAGGAACAAGAATTACCTAAATTGGACTTATAGAATAAAAGATATAGCTAAAAGAATTTTGGATGAAAATCTGTTAAAAACAAAAAGAAACAGAAAACTCCCGGACACTGTAGCAACTCCTGTGCTTGTCCTGTAGCGAACTGCCACGTGGCAGCACGGGATTTGTGGAAAAACTCCTGCGCGTGCGTGCTCACCGAAAATAGAGGAACGGCAGCGGCGGTCTCGAGCGTCGGCGGGGAGCTTCTCCGGTGGGTCTCCGGCGAAGTTGAGGGGGTGTATGGGTGCGGCGTTGAGTGGCAGAGGTGGTGGTGGTGTTCGACGACGGCGACCTCCTCTGTGGCTGCGGTGGCGGGGTGAACCGGAAGAGCTCCGGCGGCGGCAGACATCGGTGGTGGCGGCGTCCTAGTGCTCTCCAGGGTTTCCTGGGGTGTCAAAAGAGTTCGGCGTCGAGTGGGGAATTGAAGGGTGCAAGCGGCTGAGCTCTGCGAGTTCTTACGGCGACGGCAACGACCGACGAACGGCGGCGGTTGGCGGAGCTCCAAGACGAGATGCGTTTCGCCCTAACCAGAGTGTGCGGCGATGGACAGAATCGGGAGAAGGGGTGCGGCGTTCCTCGCGGAATCTTGCCCGCGTACGGTGTCCCTGAGGAGCACGGGATCGAACAGGGGCGCAGATCGATCCGGGCTCGGCTCAGCCTGTGTGCGCGCTGTGCGGGCGTGCGACCGAAGGAAGGGGATAGGTGCGGAGCCCGCTGGACAGAGAGAGAAGCAGCGACGGGTCGGGTGCGGGCTCGCATCGCGGATCGGGCGAAGCTGCGGCATACCGCTTCGCTGGGGCTGGAGGCGCGGGGGACTGGGCCGCGGCTGTGTGCTGCTGCTGCGCTGGTTGGCTGGGCCATGGCGATGGGCCAGTTGGCTGGCTGGCCGGCTGGCTCTGTTTTTTTAAATAAAAACTATAGCAGCAGAACAAAATAAATAAAATAAAATACACAATACAAATTCTAAATAAAAAAAATACCTAGACACAGTCAAACTAGCCCTACAGCTATAAACTACAAGAACACTAGTTGCAACACTAATGCAATTTTGTAAAATCCTTTTGATGCAATAGGTCACTCAAACAGCAATAAAACAGTCAAATAAAATTATTTTGAAGAATAAGAAAAATACCAGAACAAAATCAAACGAACTGGAAATAATATTCTTCACATTATGAACATTTTTAAAACAGGGGAGAAGTCATGTTATCTCCGCTCCAATAAATTGCCTTTAGTTGCATAATGATTCGAATATTGCAAAAAGACAAATAATGCATGGAAAATATGAGATGCATATGAATGATCTAATAACATCCTAGTTTAGGAAAATTGGGATGTTACATGAATAAACACTCATCATGAGAATAACACATCTAGCATGGAAAATATTAGCCACCCCTCACCGCTTCGCGAGCAAAACGAACACACAAAAGAGAAGTTTATTTTGAAGATATGGCACATACAAATTTGTTTAGAACGGCAAAAGAATACGACATATAGGTAGATATAGTGGACTCATGTGGCAAAACTGGTTTAATGGTTTTTGGATGCACAAGTAGTGATCATACCTAGTGCAAAATGAAGGCTAGCAAAAGATTGAGAAGCGACCAACCAAGAAACGAATAATCTCATAACCGAGCATTAAGCATAATTAACACCGAATAATTCACCACAAGTAGGATATAATTTCATTGCATAATTATCGACTTTCGTGCTTGCATAGGGAATCACAAACCTTAACACCAATATTCTTACTAAAGCATAATTACTCATCAACATGACTCACATATCACATCATCATATCTCAAAACTATTACTAAGAATCAAGTTTATTTTGTCCAATGATCTTCATGAAAGTTTTTATTATATCCTTCTTGGATATCTATCACTTTGGGACTAATTTTCATATGTTGCTTTTGACAAGCTCAAACAAATATAAGTGAAGATCATGAGCGTATATTTTATTTCTCTCAAATTAATTTAAGTGAAGCAAGAGAGAATTTCTTGAAAATTTTACTAACTCTCAAATAAATCTAAGTGAAGCAATAGACCATTTCTTCAAAAATACTGAAGCACACCGTTCTCAAAAAGATATAAGTGAAGCATAGAGCAAGGCCATAGCTCATAAAAATTTAAGTGAAGCATATAGAGCAATTCTAACAAGTCATGACATAATTTTGGCTCTTTCAAATAGGTGTGTCCAGCAAGGAATCAAGACTTAAGACACAAAATTAAACAATCAAAGACTCATATCATACAAGATGCTCCAAGAAAAATACATAGTATGTGACGAATAAAAATATAGCTTCGAGTAAAATACCGATGGTCGTTAGAAAAAAGAGGGGATGCCACTCGGGGGGCATCCCCAAGCTTAGTTGCTTGCTATCTTTTGGATAATAGCTTGGGATACCGGGGCATCCCCAAGCTTAGGCTCTTATTACTCCTTATTCCTTCATCCATCGTAAGATAACCCAAAACTTGAAAACTTCAATCACACAAAACTCAACAAAACCTTCGTGAGATCCGTTAGTATAAGAAAACAAGTCACTACTATAAGTGTTGTATAAAACCAATTCATATTTTGTTCTTGCATTATATATACTGTATTCCAACTTTTCTATGACAAAAACTCACCAAAGAAAACCATAGAGCCATCACAATAAGCACACAACGCAAAGAAAACAGAATTTGTCAAAAACAGAACAGTCTGTAGCAATCTGACTCTTTCGAATGCTTCTGTAACTCCAAAAATTCTGAAAAATTAGGACAACATGAGAAACTTTTATATTGATCTACTGCAAAAGGAGTGGGTATTTTATCGCTCTCTGGTTAAAAACGAAAATTATTTTTGCAAGCATAAAAGTTTCTGTTTTTTCAGCAAGATTAAACAACTATCACCCAAGAAGATCCTAAAGGTTTTACTTGGCACAAACACTAATTAAAACATAAAAAACACAATCATAATATTAGAATAATTGTTCTAACATTCAAAAATAGGAATCAAAAAGCAAAAATAAATTTTATTCATTGGGTTGCCTCCCAACAAGTGCTATAGTTTTACGCCCTTAGCTAGGCATAAAGCAAGGATCTAAGTTTTGTCATCTTTGTTTCAAGATCCATAAGATGCCCTCATGATTGATTCATATGGTGGCCTAATTCTTGTTCTAGGGAAGTGTTCCATACCCTTCCTCAAAGAAAATTGAACTTAATATTACCTTCTTTCATATCAATCACGGCAGCAATAGTGCGTACAAACGGTTGTCTACCAGGAATAATTGGGCAAGATGGATTGCAATCAATATCAAGAACAATAAAATATATGGGAACATAATTCCCATTTGCAAGAATAAGAATATCATAAATTCTTCCCATAGGCTTTCTATTAGTAGAATCCGCCAAGTGCAAATTCAAAGAACATGATTCAATATCGGTAAGACCAAGCACATCACATAAAGATTTCGGAATTGTAGAAACACTATCACCCGAGTCACATAAAGAAAAACACTCATAATTTTTAATCTTGACTTTGATAGTAGGTTCCCATTCATCATGCAATTTTCTAGGAATTGAAACTTCTAATTCAATTTTTCTTCTAAAGCTTTCATCATAGCATCAACAATATGTTTAGTAAAGGCTTTATTTTGTTCATAAGCATGGGGTGAATTTATCATGGATTGCAACAAAGAAATACAATCAATCAAAGAGCAACTATCATAATTTAAGTCTTTGTAACCCAAAATAGTGGGCACATCACTAGCTAAAGTTTTGACCTCTTCAAACCCACTTTTATCAATTTTCTCAACAAGATTTTCACCCTCCGAAATATCGGGACGCCTTCTAATTAAAGTTGACTCTTCTCCAGTACCTTTTTCAACAATCTTAACTTTACTAAACAAGGAATCAATAGAAGAAACACCAATAATTTTAAAATCTTCATCACTTTTATGAAAGTAATCACTAGAGAACACTTTTTCTAAGAATTCTCTTTTAGCTCTAAGCATAGCGGTTCTTTTCTTACTTGCATCCATAGAAACATAAAGAGCTTTAATTGATTCATAAACCTTAGGCACAAAAAAATTTCATCTTGAGATTTTCCACATCATGAGAAATTCTATCAACACTTCTAGACAAATCATCAATCTTATTCAACTTTTCTTCTATGGAAGTGTTGAAAACTTTTTCCGTGTTGATAAATTCTTTAATATTATTCTCAAGATCAGAGGTGTTCCTATTATATTATTATAAGAAGGATTTCCATAGGAATTACCATAATTATTAGAGGAATTACTAGGAAAAGGCCTAGGATTAAAATTACCTCTATAAGCATTGTTGTTGAAATTATTTCGAGAGACAAAATTCACATCTACGGAATCTCTATTTTGCTCAATCAAAGTAGACAAAGGCATATCATTAAAACCAATAGGAGCACTTTTACTAGCAACCATTTTCATAAGAGCATCAACTTTTTCACTCAAAGAAGAAATTTCTTCAACCGAGTTAACTTTTTTACTAGTAGGAGCTCTTTCGGTATCCCATTGCGAATAATTTGCCATAATATTATCAAGCAATTAGGTAGCTTCACCCAAAGTAATTTCCATAAAAGTATCACCCGCGGAGGAATCTAAAAGATTATGAGAAACAAAATTCAACCCCGCATAAATTTTTTGTATGATCATCAAAGATCTAACCCATGAGTTGGGCAATTCCTTGGAATCATTTTCATCCTTTCCCAAGATTGTGCAACATGCTCATGTTCAAGTTGCTTGAAATTCATGAACTGGGTTCTAAGGGAAATAATTTTTGTGGGCAGAAAATACTTAGTGATAAAAGCATCTTTGCACTTCTTCCAAGAATTGATACTATTGCAAGGCAAAGAAGAGAACCAATTTTTTGCAGAATCACGCAAAGAAAATGGAAATAATTTCATCTTCACAACATCATTGTCCACATCTTTTTTCTTTTGCATATCACATAATTCCACGAAGGTATTAAGATGGGACGCGACATCCTCATTAGGAGTACCGAAAAATTGATCTTTCATAACAAGATTCAGGAAAGTAGTATTAATATCACAAGACTCCACACTAGTGGCAGGAGGAGCAAGCGGAGTGCCAATAAAATCATTGTTGTTGGTATTTGAGAATTCACACAACTTGGTGTTTTCTTGAGTCATGATGACTACGCAACAAGATTGCACTCATAAACAGATCCGGCAAGAAAACGACGAACAAAAAAGAGGGGCGAATAAAATGACAATTTTTTGTGAAGTGGGGGAGAGGAAAACGAGAGGAAAATGGCAAATAATGTAAATAGCAAGGAGATGAGATTTGTGATTAGGAACCTGGTATATGTTGAAGATGCTCCCCAACAACGGTGCCAGAAATTTCTTTTGATGTCGCTTGAAGCTACGTCGGTATTTCCCCAAAGAGGAAGGGATGATGCAGCACAACGGCGTCAGGTATTTCCCTCAGATATGAAACCAAGGTTATCAAACCAGTAGGAGAACCAAGCAACTCAACGTAAACACCCCTGCACACAAAAAACAAATACTCGCAACCCGACGTGTTAAAGGGTTTGTCAATCCCTTTCGGATAACTGCGCCAGAAATTGGCACGTGGACGAGAGAAAATTGTAAATATTGATAGATCGAACGCTACATAAAATAAATTGCAGCAAGGTATTTTTGTATTTTTGGTTTAATAGATCTGAAAATAAAAGCAAAGGAAAATAGATCGCAAAGGCAAATAATATGAGAAAGAGACCCGGGGGTCGTAGGTTTCACTAGTGGCTTCTCTCGAGAAAAATAGCAAATGATGGGTAAACAAATTACTGGTGGGAAATTGATAGAACTTCAAATACTCATGACGATATCTAGGCAATGATCATTACATAGGCATCACGTCCAAGATTAATAGACCGACTCCTGCCTGCATCTACTACTATTACTCCACACATCGACCACTATCCAGCATGCATCTAGTGTATTAAGTTCATGGAAAAAACGGAGTAATGCAATAAGAACGATGACATGATGTAGACAAGATCTATCTATGTAGAGATAGACCCCATCATTTTATCCGTAGTAGCAACGATACATATGCGTCGGTTCCCCTTCTGTCACTGGGATCAAGGACCGTAAGATCGAACCCACTACAAAGCACATCTTCCCATTGAAGGATAAATAGATCAAGTTGGCCAAACAAAACCCAAATATCGGAGAAGAAATACGAGGCTATAAGCAATCATGCATACAAGAGATCAAAGAAACTCAAATACTTTCATGGATATAAAAAGAAAGATCTGATCATAAACTCAAAGTTCACCCGATCCCAACAAACACACTGCAAAAAGAGTTACATCATATGGATTTCCAAGAGACCATTGTATTGAGAGAGCAAGCCATCTAGCTACAAAGTACGAACCCAAAGGTCTACAAAGAACTACTTACGCATCAAAGGAGAGGCACCAATGGAAGTGGTGAACCCCTCCGTGATGGTGTCTAGATTGGATCTGGTGGTTCTGGACTCTGCGGGGGCTGGAATTGATTTACGTCGACTCCCCTAGGGTTTCTATAATGTTGGGGTATTTATAGAGCAAAGAGGCGGTCTAAGGGGCACCCGAGGTGGGCACAACCCACCAGGGCACGCCTGGGCCTCCTGGCGCGCCATGGTGGGTTGTGCCCATTAGGTGTCTTCTGGTCCATAAAATATCTTCGTAAAGTTTTGTGGCATTTGGACTCCGTTTGGTATTGATTTCCCGCAATGTAAAAAACATGCAGAAAATAGCAATTGGCACTTGGCACCATGTCAAGAGGTTAGTACCAAAAAATGATATAAAATGATTATAAAACATCCAAGATTGATAATATAACAGCATGGAACAATCAAAAATTATAGATACGTTGGAGACGTATCAACGCGCTTACGGATGAAGTCCCCGGCCTGGCCCGACCACCTCCGCTTGGGTTTCGCAACCTCGTTTTCCCATCGCCGCCATTGCCATCAGTCACCCTCGCCTCTCTCTCTCTCTCTCTCATCGCAGCAGCGATGACAGTAGTGGCGGCGATGGCAGTAGTGGCGGCGCACAGGTTTCACCCTAGGTCAAGAGATCGGGGAGTGTTCCAAATGCTAAGAAGTAAAAACTCTGATGGATCTTCAGCCAACATATTTTTACCTATAACATAATTTTTATTTTTTATTTTGAAAAGGAGGAATACCTCTAGCCTCTACATCAGTCGATGCATGTAGCCATATTATTAGAAATCAAAACAGAGTCTTAACATCCGAGGAAGCTCAAAATCTAGCAATAAAGCGCCACATCCGACAATAAAGAATAGGCCACGATGCCTACACACCTAGCCAATTATTAACTCGCCATCCAAATTGGCTGAAGATAGCCCGTGCTACCGTCTCCCAGCGGTTGCACCCAATAACCATAGACCCCATGTAGTCCGCATGAGTGAGTAACGACCATATACGAATCCAGGTTGTAGCTCTGTAAATAACCTGCAAAAAATTGGTGAATGTTGTAGCATTAAAAATCATATCTTTCTAGTGTTCCATATAGCCCATAATAAAGCACATATCCCTATCCAAATATGTTTAGCTATGTGTATGTCTACTCCATTAAGCCACGCTCCAAATAACGTGTTTATGCTCATTGGAGGTTGGATGTTAAAAGCTATATGGATAGATCGTCATAACAATTTTGCAAGTGGACACTCGAGAAATAGGTGTTTAATCGTTTCGTTTTGATCACAAAAAGAGCACCTGGGGTTACCAACCCAATTCCTTTTCATCAAATTATCTTTGGTCAAGATGACTTCTTTATGGACGAACCACATAAAGATCTTGATGCAGAGTGAAACTTTAATGTTCCATATGGTAAATTGATATGAACATCAGTTACAACAATGGACTACTGAGGTTAATGGCATCTGCTGTAGTGAGTCCATGATGTACTCCTTGGCTCATTGTACATAGAAAATAAAGAGTGTTGAGCCCAATGATTCCTCTTGTGAATTGCATCAAACACATGGCATGTACACCGTAATGGAAATCAAAGTCTGGATAGACAAAAGAAACATGAGACACAAAAAGTTAATCACGAAGAGAGTTTTCTTGAGCAAACCCACCCGGCGCCCCCCTTGCCGGGTGATCAACACACAGGCCACTAATCAAAGCGTCACCATCCATATATTTATATTGCGGACCTTTTTTTTGTAGGAAAATATTCCAGACCTTATTCCTAGGAAACGAAATACTAAGCATAGTGTGTATAATTTGAACAATGTTAAAGAAGTAGAGGGGATCGAACATCAAAAGTTGATTCCAGTAGGCTTCCCACTGTCACCCAGCACTGTGTCAAACTGTCAATACAAGATGTCAAGATCAAGCATGACAATGCATCCCTCCCTTCCTCCCCTGGCTCCATAACAATGAACGGCGAGGTGGTGCAGGTAGCCGCCGCCGTGTTGTGGTGAGTGCTAGGGATTTGACAACCTCGCCGGCCCACCAACAAACATAGAAATTAGTCCTGGTGAAAAAATAAAGATGGTGAAGGAGGCAACCAGGTTGAGGTTGCCCAGCAAAACGAAGAGATACTTCCCTACCATGGCGGCTGACGGCCGCCCTACCACTACCAGCGCGGCGACGAAGACCCTGGCGTGGGGATCCATCAAGAGGACCTCGGTTGAGCCATTATTGTCGGTAGCACAGGCACGCTTATGAAATAAGTCCCCGGCCACCTACGCTTGGGTTTCGCAACCTCATTTGCCCATCGCCGCCGTTGCCATCAGTTCCCCTCGTCTCTCTCTCTCTCTCTCTCTCTCTCTCTCGGCAGCGGCGATGGCAGTAGTGGCAGCGATGGCAGTAGTGGCGGCGCATAGGTTTCACCCTAGGTCAAGAGATCGGGGAGTGGTCCAAATGCTAAGAAGTAAAAACTCTAATGGCTCTTGAGCCAACACATTTTTACATGTAACAACATAATTTTTTTAAAGGACAAATAACTCCGGCCTCTACATCAGTCGATGCATGTAGCCATATTATTAGAAATTGAAACAGAGTCTTAACATCCAAGGAAGCTCAAAATCCAGCAATAAAGCGCCACATCCGACGATAAAGAACAGGCTACGATGCCTACACACCTAGATAATTATTAACTCACCATCCAAATCAGATGAAGATAGCCTGTGCTACCGTCTCCAAGCGGTTGCACCCAATAACCATAGACCCCATGTAGTCTGCATGAGTGAGTAACCACCACATATGAATCTAGGATGTAGCTCTATAGATAACCTGTGAAAAATCGGTGAATGTTGTACCATTAAAAATCATAACTTTCTAGTGTTCCATATAGCCCATAATAAACACATATTCCTATCCGAATATGTTTAGCCATGTGTATGTCTACTCCATTAAGCCACGTTCCAAATAACGTGTTTATGCTCATTGGAGGTTGGACGTTAAAAGCTATATGGATAGATCGTCATAACAATTTTGCAAGTGGAGACTCGAGAAAGAGGTGTTTAATTGTTTTGTTTTGATCACAAAAACAACACCTAGGGTTACCAAGCCAATTCTTTTTCATCAAATTATCTTTGGTCAAGATGACTTCTTTATGGACGAACCACATAAAGATCTTGATGCGTAGTGAAACTTTAATCTTCCATATGGTAAATTGATATGAACATTAGTTACAACAATGGACTACGGAGGTTAATGGCATCTGCTATAGTGAGTCCATGATGTACTCCTCGGCTCCTCGTACATAGAAAATAAAGAGCGTTGAGCCCAATGATTCCTCTTGTGCATTGCATCAAACACATGGCATATACACCGTAATGGAAATCAAAGTCTGGATAGACAAAAGAAACATGAGACACAGAAAGTTAATCAGAAAGAGAGTTTGCTTGAGCAAACCCAGCTAGCGCCCCGCTTGCCGGGTGATCAGCGCACGGGCCACTAATCAAAGCGTCACCATCCATATATTTATATTTGTGAACCTTTTTTGCAGGAAAATACTCCAGACCTTATTCCTAGGAAACGAAATACTAAGCATAGTGTGTATCATTTGAACAATGTTAAAGAAGTAGAGGGGATCGAACATCAAAAGTTGATTCCAGTAGGCTTCCCACTGTCACCTAACACTGTGTCAAACTGTCAATACAAGATGTCAAGATAGAGCATGACAATGCATCCCTCCCTTCCTCTCCTGGCTTCACCTCTAAGCCGCTAGGAGAAGCTCATCACATCACGCTTCCATAACAATGAATGGCGAGGTGGTGCAGGTAGCCGCTACCGTGCTGTGGTGAGTGCGAGGGATTTGACAACCTCACCGGCCCACCAAGAAACATAGAAAGTAGTCCTGGTGAAAAAATAAAGATGGAGAAGGAGGCAAACAGGTTGAGGTTGCCCAGCAAAATGAAGAGATACTTCCCTACCATGGCGGCCGACGGCTGCCCTACCACCACCAGCGCGGCGACGAAGACCCTGGTGTGAGGATCCATCAAGAGGACCTCGATTGAGCCGTCATCGTCGGTAGCGCAGGCGCGCTTATGGATGAAGTCCCCGGCCTGGCCCGACCACCTCCGCTTGGGTTTCGCAACCTCGTTTGCCCATCGCCACCATTGCCATCAGTCACCCTCATCTCTCTCTCTCTCTCTGCAGCAGCGATGACAGTAGTGGCGCTGATGGCAGTATTGGCATCGCATAGGTTTCAACCTAGGTCAAGAGATTGGGGAGTGGCCCAAATGCTAAGAAGTAAAAACTCTGATGGCTCTTGAGCCAACACATTTTTACCAGTAAAATAATTTTTATTTTTTTGAAAAGGAGGAATTCCTCCGGCCTCTACATCAGTCGATGCATGTAGCCATATTATTAGAAATCGAAACGGAGTCTTAACATCCATGGAAGCTCAAAATCCGGCAATAAAGCGCCACATCCGATGATAAAGAACAGGCTACGATGCCTACACACCTAGCCAATTATTAACTCTCCATCCAAATCGGTTGAAGATAGCCCGTGCTACCGTCTCCCGACGGTTGCACCCAATAACCATATACCCCATGTAGTCCGCATGAGTGAGTAACGAACACATACGAATCCAGGATGTAGCTCTGTAGATAACTTGTGAAAAATTGGTGGATGTTGTACAATTAAAAATCATAACTTTCTAGTGTTCCATATAGCCCATAATAAAGCACATATCCCTATCCGCATATGTTTAGCTATGTGTATGTCTACTCCATTGAGCCACGTTCCAAATAACGTGTTTATGCTCATTGGAGGTTGAATGTTAAAAGCTATATGGATAGATCGTCATAACAATTTTGCAAGTGGCACTACAAAAAAAGACACATCCGTGACATTTTGGGCCGAACGAATTTTTTTCTGTCATACTTATGGCACTTCAATGACGATAATTGTGACAAAACCCGGTATCATCATAGATGTGGTGGGCTCCTACTTCTATGACAAAAAATCATGACAGAAAATGGGCTTTTCATTTTGGGCGGGCTGGATATGCAGCTGCATGACATTCTTTGGGCCGTCCATGATGGAAAAAACTGTGGTAGAAGCAAGGGCGAGGAAAATATCGGGGTGTTCCCGGTTACGGTGGGTGGTCGGGGCCAAGCGATGCACGGAGGTTTGCGCATTTCTCTTGTACACGCACGCGCGTGGGTCTGAGGTGTTGGGCTCTAACTAAACCCGAGCGAGGCGTTGGGCTCTAACTGAACCCGAGCGATTGCACTACAGGCTACGCGTTACTGAACCCGAGCGATCGATCGATGGTTGTTAACTAAACCTGATCGAGCGATTCCTTCGCTACTGCTGCTAACTGAAGCCAATCGATGCTGCCTCTGGATGAACAGTGAGCGTTGCTGGGGTGATTTGGATGAACTGTTCCCAGTGGGGGTACATGAACAGGACCCCGTGGTGTTGCCTCTGGATTAACAGGACCCTGATCGATCGAGCCGGTTGGGGCTGGATGAACAGGACCCCGTGGAGGGCTGGATGAACAGGACCACCCCATGGAGGGCTGGATGAACAGTAGATGGTGGAGGGCTAGATGGACAGTAGCCCGTGGAGGGGTGGTTGAACAGGAGCCCGTGGAGAGGGCTGGTATAACAGTAGCCGGTGGAGTAGCGCGTGGTGGAGGCTGGATGAACAGGAGCCCGTGGATGAACAGTCGCAGGTGGAGGCTGGAGGAGGTCGACGGTGGATGGACAGTAGCCCGTGGAGGCTGGAGGGGGTCGATGGTGGAGATGAACAGTATCCTATGGAGTCTCGTTTTGCGGTACGCCACACCGCTCCCGATGAACAGGACCCCCGTTTCAACCGTAGCGCTCTAACACAAGTCCGTTTCCTCCGTTTTGTGGTACGCCACACCCCTCCCGATGAACAGGACCCCCATTTCGACCGTAGGAGGTTCGTTTCCTCCGTTTTGCGGTACGCCAGACCCCTCCCGATGAACATGATCCCGTTTTGACCGTGGCCGGTCGGACACAAGGCCGTTTCCTCCGTTCTATGGTATGCCACGCTTCGTTTCCATCGGCTGTTCTGTCCAAGACCTCCCGATGAACACGACAACGCATTCCATTCCGACCCAGCCGGTTGGCTCCCCATGAACACGATGACGACGCAGTTTCTTCGTTCCGACCCAGCCATGTACATGAGCCCTGACTGCACGTATGCGCGAGTAGGCGTTCGAGACCCCGCCCGTATGTACGTACGTGGCCGTATTTTCTTTCTTACACACTGGCCGTTGTACGTACGTGTACATGCTACATGTGCGCCTCTACTACGACACGTGCGCGCTCTACATCGACCAGTATGTACGTACACGTTCGCGACCAGAATGACAACGCTATGTACGCTACAACCAGGTGGGTCCGACTGTCAGACACTTCCTTGCGTGCGAAGATATAGCTGGTGGGTCCTAGCAGTCAGGGGGAGAATCGTTTTTTTGCCCGAGCGCACTTCCTTGCCTGCGAAGATGTAGCTGGTGGGTCCCAGCAGTCAGGGGGAAACATTTTTTTGCAAGATACGTGGCCTGTCCGGCAGGTCCCCGCTGTCGGGTGCAGGAATAATTATTTTGCGCGTAATAAGGAGGCACTTGCTTGCGGCTGCCGTGGACCCAGCTGGCAACCTCTCCACGTACAGTACTCTTCTGGTGGAAGTCGGCCATTGACCACATTGACCATGTCGCGCCGAGAGCACCAAGGCGGTGGACAACGGCGAGGCCTAGGAAGGGGACGACGCGGAGCCAGGGAGAACGCGGCAGTGGATGCCCACACGGAGAGGAGTACGAGGGTTCACTGGTTCGTCTTTGATGTGAGGTTGCCGTCGCCGCGGAATAACAGGCGGTGTGGGTGAGTAGAGGGATGGCCTGGCCAGCGCTGGGAGTAGTAGGGGCGGTGAGGCCTCCGTGGCATCACAGCCGGCCACGGGAGGCAGGAGCACGCGGCACGACCGGCGCTGGTCTGGGCGGCTGGAGCAAGAAGACCAGAGGTTGAAGAAGCACTACGGCCGTTGGATGGACATGGTACGGTCACTGGAGCTATAATCGTTCATATATTGACTAAGTTCACAAAGCCCTCCATCCCCGTCAACTTAGTAGGCCCACAAGTCAGCCTCCCACTATGGTGGATCCCAGCTGGAAGGGGGTGTCGGATGTGGGGCTCCGGCTAACCCTTAAGGTTCGAACACTTGGGTGCGTGCGAAGTCTTTCCCTCCTACCGATCTACGCTCTAGCTCGCTAAGATCTTGCGGACGAACTCGCGACACAGAAAGATACGGGGTTTATACTGGTTCGGGCCACCGCTGTGGTGTAATACCCTACTCTAGTGTGGTGGTGGTGGCTTGCCTCTTGGGCTGATGATGAGCAATACAAGGGGAAGAACAGCCTCCTGAGGTTGAGGTGTTCTTGTGCTTTCGGACTTGTGTCTATCTCTCTCCTCCTACTATGGTAGTGTCTAGTCCTATTTATAGAGGCCCTGGTGAAGGATCGAAAGTATGTCTAGAGGGGGGTGATTAGACTACTTGACCAAATAAAAACTTAACCTTTTCCCAATTTTAGTTCTTGGCAGATTTTAGCTATTTTAGGACAAGTCAAGCAATCATCACACAATTCAAGCAAGCATGCAAAGAGTATATTGGTAGCGGAAAGTAAAGCATGCAACTTGCAAGAATGTAAAGGGAAGGGTTTGGAGAATTCAAACGCAATTGGAGACACGGATGTTTTTCCCGTGGTTCGGATAGGTGGTGCTATCCTACATCCACGTTGATGGAGACTTCAACCCACGAAGGGTAACAGTTGCGAGAGTCCACACAGGGCTCCACCCACAAAGGGTAACAGTTGCGCGAGTCCACACAGGGCTCCACCCACGAAGGGTCCATGAAGAAGCAACCACCCACAAAGGGTCCACGAAGAAGCAACCTTGTCTATCCCACCATGGCCATCGCCCACACAGGACTTGCCTCACTAGCGGTAGATCTTCACGAAGTAGGTGATCTCCTTGCCCTTACAAACTTCTTGGTTCAACTCCACAATCTTGTCGGAGGCTCCCAAGTGACACCTAGCCAATCTAGGAGACACCACTCTCCAAGAAGTAACAAATGGTGTGTAGGTAATGAACTCCTTGCTCTTGTGCTTCAAATGATAGTCTCCCCAACACTCAACTCTCTCTCATAGGATTTGGATTTGGTGGAAAGAAGATTTGAGTGGAAAGCAACTTGGGAAGGCTAGAGATCAAGATTCATATGGTAGGAATGGAATATCTTGGTCTCAACACATGAGTAGGTGGTTCTCTCTCAGAACATACGAGTTGGAATGGTGTATGTGTTCTGATGGCTCTCTCTTTGAATGAAGAGGAGGTGGAGGGGTATATATAGCCTCCACACAAAATCCAACCGTTACACAGTTTTCCAATCTCGGTGGGACCAAATCAACAAACTCGGTCGGACCGAAAATGTAAACCTAGTGACCGTTAGAGATTTTCGGTGGGACTGACATGCAACTCGGTAGGACCGATATGGTTAGGGTTTGGGCATAATGTAATCTCAGTGAGACCGATTACACAAACTCGGTGAGACCGAATTTGGTAATTAGCTAACTAGAGAGTTGGTCAGGCAAACTCGGTGGGACCGATTTGCTCTTTCGGTGAGACCGAAAAGTTACAAAGGGGAAACACTGAATTTACATTGCAATCTCGGTGGGACCGATTCGCTCTTTCGGTGGGACCGAATTGCTAGGGTTTGGCAGTGGCTAATGACAAGTGAAACTCGGTGGCGCCGGATAGGAAGAATCGGTAGGACCGAGTTTGGCTTAGGGTTTAGGTCATATGTGGATATGGGAAAGTAGTTGAGGGTTTTGGAGCATATCACTAAGCACATGAAGCAAGAGGCTCATTATGCAACACCTCATCCCTCCTTGATAGTATTGGCTTTTCCTAAAGACTCAATGTGATCTTGGATCACTAAAATATAAAATGAAGAGTCTTGATCTTTTGAGCTTGAGCCAATCCTTTTTCCTTAGCATTTTGAGGGTTCCACTTTCACATCCATGCCATGCCAATCATTGAGCTTTCCTGAAATAATCATCTTGGAATAGCATTAGCTCAATGAGCTATATGTTGTTATGAATTACCAAAACCACCTAGGGATAGTTGCACTTTCACCTGGTCCTCTTCCCAAATATCGAGTGGGAAGGGAGCCAACAATGGCGGGCTAATTTGAAGGGGGACAGCTAGTACGAGCCATCTTGACAAAAGTAGTCTTCGCCTGCACAAAGCTCTGGTGGTGACGCCGTCTTGGGCTCCACGATGACCTCCGTCTTGCAGTCCATGGTCTTGGTCTTGTTGCACCGAAATGGTAACCTTCGCCTGAGGCCTTGGTACTCCACGGCTGCGCTTGCCTCCTTTCCACCAAAGGGGAAACAAGGACGCTGCGCGCGCTGGTGCCCGCCTGGCGCCCGCCTGGTGTCGATCATCATGGCTCATGTCATGAGAGCCTCGTGAGGTTCGCCTCGCCTTGATATCTCCGCCCCTCGCGAGCCTGCCTGACTAGGCCACTCGGGAGGAGGTCTTGCATCGTCCGCCTCGCGAGGCTTGGACCCTCACGAGGGTCTTGGATGCTTTGTTGATGAAGATGGGCCATACGTCCTGCTGGCTCCACCACACCGCGGGCCGCAGGCAGGCAAGTCTGGGGACCCCCATTCCTAGAACACCGACAGTAGCCCCCAGACTTAAGGTGCATGCGGGGTTGGCCTCGCGACGAAGCCAAGGGTCAAGTTTGGAGCACCGCGGGCCCCAAAAGCCCGCGGCATCGGTTGACGCGTGGCGGTTGATTGCGTGGGTGTATCCGCTTCCCCACGCTGCCTCGACGACTGCACGACTTGTCACGTCCCTGTGACATGCAAGGAAAACCATCATTACCTGCGATCGTGGGAGACACCGGTTGGCCTTCTCTTGCTATAAATGGGGAGGGGGCCGGAGCCCTCGTTGCCCATCTCTTCCCCGCTTGCTCGCTTCTTCTTTGCTTCATTGCTTGCAGTGCTTCCGATGGCGCCTCGAAGGAAGTTCTCTGCCGCCAAGAAGGGGAAGGCCCCTTGCGAGGGCCCCGGTTCCCCGGCGCCCAAGTGCGGTCGCGGCCGTCTGCGCAAGCACGCTGCGACCCCCGCCGTGGCCCACTGTCGAGGCGGCGCCGCGGCACGCGGAGGGGACTATCCCAACCATGGCGGTCCAGCTGATGAGGGGAGGCACGCGATGGTGGTGCGGCCTCCCCGCCCGCGCTTCCATTCAACTGAGGTATCGCCGGAGTTCATTGTCTGGTTGGAGAACCCGGCCGGCAACTGGCTCCAGCTTCCGCGCTTCCTTTGTCGATGAACTGCCGGCCCCTGGTCCAGGCGGGCTCTGGTTGCAGGCGGATGGTTGCTGCAGCAAGGCCTCCTGGGTCGCGGTCGAGATTTCCGCCGCGGGCAACATAGCCCCGGCCCACGGCTGGCAGACGTTTGCCCGCGCGCGCGGCCTGGGCAGGCGGTGCACGCTCCACTTCAAGTATGACGGTGGGTCGACCCTCTATGTGAGGGTGTTCGAGAAGATGGTCCCCGCGCTGGGTGCTGCCCCGAGACGAACGACGGTGATGAGGTGCTCGACCTTGGTGACGGTCGCGACGAGGATGAGGGCGAGCCTGCCCTCGGCGGCGACCGCGTCTCTTCCAGCTACGGCGGCTCTTCCTCCGGTAACAACTCCAACAGCGGTGGCTACGACCAGCCGCCGCACCGCCGCGCCCGCTTCGAAGGAGGCAGTGGGTCATCTTGTCGCCGTGCCTCCGTGAAGCGTGAGGAGGGATCTGGCTAGGCTCGGGGCGTCACTAAGGGCCTGCCTCCGCGGAGCTGAAACGCCACTTTGTTTAGCTTTTTCCTTTTTTTCCTGCATCAGAAAATGAAACCAGTATGGGCCCAGAGGGGCGTGTATCGAACTGTGGTTCTTGGTTAATGCAACGTGCGTGTTATTCCCATGCCGTGTTGTTATTTTGCGCAAAGATAACCTAACCTGGCGCGTTTGTGACGCCCTTCCCTTCATGAGATGACTGAGTTTGCTTAGAAACTGCAAAAAAATTTGTTAGGGGGTGCGCTAGAGGATTTGCCGTTCACCCAAACCTTGACTTGGCGCTTTGCATCGCGGTACCCGAGGGGCACGGATTAGGAGAGATGCGCCAGCTTCCAGGCTCGAACGAGGGTGACTCGCGAGAAGGCAGAGAGAAGAAAAATGCTCGTGAGGGCACCTGCCTAGCCCCCTCGCGAGGTATGCGAGAGAGAGATCATGAACAAACCAGAGCCGAAAAACACGGTAAAAGGCGAAGGAACCAAATCAGCAAGAAACGCCAAAGGAAAACTTTATTAAGGAGAAGCAAGCCAACTTTGGAAAGCAAATGAAAAGCCGCGTCCGACACCTAATCTAGTCTTCAAGTCTTCTCACTAGCGCGGAGCTAAGTGCTGTCCACTAGGCGTGGGAGGGAGCCCCAAGGCCTGAGGCCGGTGCTCCTGAGACTCCAGGGCATGTACAGCCCCAACTCATTATTACGTGAGAGTGTCACGGGCGGTGATTCTTCACAGGCACCGGGCCTTCTTCACAGGCTCTGGGCCTTGCTTCACAGGCTCTGGGCCTTGCTTCATGGGTAGAACTTCTGGAGGTGCTGGATGTTCCAGGTGTTTTGGATAGGTGTCCCCTCTTGCGTCTCCAGGTGCACGGCGCCAGGCCTGGAGATGTGGATGACCCTGAATGGGCCCTCCCACATGGGTGAAAGCTTGTGCAACCCTTCCCTGAACAGGACCCACCTCAGGACTAGGTCACTTGTCTCGAGCGTCCTGGAGCGAATGTTGCCGCAGTGGTAACACCGCAACGCTTGCTGGTACCTTGCAGCCCTTAATGCAGCTTCGCAACGACGTTCCTCCCCCAGCACGAGATCCATCCCCTGCATGGCGTCCTGTTGCGTTTTGTCGAACGCCAGAACCCGCGCGGAGCGATACTTGACCTCATGAGGGAGGACTGCTTCAGCTCCGTAGACGAGGAAGAATGGAGTCTCACCCGTTGGCTTGGTAGCGGTGGTGCGGATGGACCACAGCACGGACTGGAGCTCATCGTGCCAGCCCCTGCCACAGGCCTCCAGCTTCTTCTTGAAGGTCCTGGTCTTGAGGCCCCTTAGGACCTCAGCGTTGGCGCGCTCAACCTGACCATTGCTCCTGGGGTGGGCCACCGAAGCGTAGCAGATCTGCGTTCCAAGGTTAGCACAGTAGGTTTTAAAGAGGTTGCTAGTAAACTGCGAGCCGTTATCTGTGATGATGCGGTTGGGGACCCCGAAGCGGCTCACGAGGCCCTTGATGAACTTGACCGCAGAGCTGGCTGGAATGGTTCGGATGGCTTCCACTTCCGCCCACTTGGTGAACTTGTCGATGGCGACGTAGAGATAACGGTAGCCCCCTGGCGCTCGTGGGAACGGGCCTAGGATGTCTAGCCCCCAGACCGCGAACGACCACATGAGCGGGATGGTTTGGAGGCCCTGAGCAGGCCGATGGATTTGCTTGGCGTGGAATTGGCAAGCTTCGTAGGACTTCACCAGCTCGGCTGCATCGTTGAGTGCTGTGGGCCAATAGAATCCGCTGCAGAAGGCCTTGCCAACGAGGGTCCGTGATGATGAGTGATGTCCACATTCCCCGCAGTGTATGTCAATCAGCATCTCCCTCCCTTGATCGCTAGAGATGCAGCGCAGCGTGACATCATTCGGCTGTTTCCTGTACAACTCGTTGTCATGAATGCAGTATGCCGTGGCCTGTCGGGCCACGTGCTCCACGTCTTCTTCCTTCTCCGGCAGTGTCCCGTGCATCAGGTACTCCTTGAACTCCTTGGTCCATCACTCCTCCTGGGGTTCGAGCGCCAAGAGTAGCCGAGCTCCTGAGGTTGGGCCGCAAGCTGGGGCTCTCGTGGCCGGGGGCTGTGGGAGCTCCTCCCAAGGCTGAGTCGTGCTTGAAAGAGGTGGCATAGCTGACAGCTTGAAGAGCCGCTCTTTGAAGACGCCGGGCTCTTGCGGTTGCTACTTGGATGCTCTCTTGGCGATGTCGTCGGCTTCCTTGTTGGTGCCCCGGGGCACGTGCTGCATCTCCAAGCCTGCGAACTGCTTTTCCATTTTGCGCACCTCCACAAGGTAGGCCTCCATGTGCTCGTCCTTTGACTCGTACACTTTTTTGGAGAAGTTGATGAGGAGCTGCGAGTCGCCCTTGACGGTAAGGCGCCTCACCCCCATAGCCGCCGCAGCCTTTAGGCCAGCTATGAGGCCTTCATATTCTGCGATATTGTTGGAGACCTTCTCGCCGTGCTGGAAGCAGAGTTGCACGACATAGTAAAGCTTGTCCTGAGTGGGTGAGATGAGCATTGCTCCAGCCCCCGCGCCCTGGTGCACAAAGGCGCCATCAAAATACATGACCCAGCTGTCTGGCGCCTCGCTTCCAAGGAAGGTGGACCGGTCTTCTCCTTCCTCAAGAGCCGGGGCATCTATCCATTCTGCCACAAAATCGGCGAGCGCGGCTCCCTTGATGACCCTGGTGGTGCTGAACACCAGCTGGAATGCTTGCAGCTCGATGTTCCATTCAGTGACCCTTCAGATAGAGTTTGGGCTTCTGAGTACCCTCTCCAATGGGTAAGACGATATGACCTTGATGGGGTGCCCCTGGAAGTAGTGTCGCAGCTTTCGCGAGGCCACCAAAAGTGCGAGTAGGAGCTTTTGCGGCATGGGGTAGAGTGCCCTTGCGTCCCGCAGTACGGTGCTGACGAAGTACACCGGGTGCTCGGCGAGGGCTGGCACATTGTTGAGGCTCGGGCCTTGCGGAGATTGTGGCATATCCTGAGGTGGAGGGTTTCTTGAGACTTGGCCATCCTCAGGAGTTTCCACGACGTTGCCCTGCCGGGCTTGATCTTCCGTCACTGGTGGCCCCGGTGTGCCTTCCTGACCCTGCGCTGCATCAGCTCTGGCTTGGTGCGGCACACCCTTGTCTTCGCGCTCCTCCCGAACCGCCACCAGCGCCGCGCTGGCGGAGTACGAGGTGGCAGCGAGGTAGAGTCCCAGAGGCTCGAGAGGCCGTGGCGCCACCATCACCGGGGGTCTTGTGAGGTATTTCTTGAGGTCCTGGAAGGCCCGGTCGGCCTCCGGGGTCCACTCGAAGGGCATTTTCTTCTTCATGAGATTAAAGAAGGGCAAGGCACGCTTGCCTAGCTTAGAGATGAAACGCCCTAACGCGGTCACCCGTCCTGCCAGCTTTTGCATCTCCTTGAGGGTCTGTGGTGGGCTCATGTCTTCGATGGCCTTGATCTTCTCCGGGTTCGCCTCGATCCCTCTGTGGGATACGAGAAACCCTAGCAGCTTGCCAGAGGGGACACCAAACACACACGGGTTAAGCCTCATGTTCACCCAGCGCAAACTCTCAAAGGTCTCCTCCAAGTCTTGAATCAACGTCCTCGCCTCGCGAGATTTGACCACTATGTCATCAACGTAGGCCTCTGTGTTCCTGCCGAGCTGCCGCCCCAAGGCGATGTGCATTAGTCGCTGAAAGGTTGCGCCAGCGTTGCGAAGGCCAAAAGGCATGCAAGTGTAGCAGTACACCCCACATGGTGTCAAGAAGGCCGTCTTCTCCACATCCTCCGCCGCCATCTTGATCTGATGGTATCTAGAGAACGCATCCAGGAAACACAACAAATCGCACTTGGAGGTGGAGTCGACAATTTGATCGATGCGCGGAAGGGGGAACAGATCTTGGGGGAAGGCTTTGTTGAGGTTGGTGAAGTCGACGCACATTCGTTCCTTCCCACCTTTCTTCGGTACTACAACGGGGTTCACCAGCCATTCGGGGTATCGAACTTCTCGGATGGTACCTGCCGCCTCCAGCTTGCGTGTCTCTTGGACGATGAAGGCCCGCTTCTCAGTGGACTGCCGTCTTGCTCGCTGCTTCATGGGGCGTACGTTGGGGCACACCCTTAGATGATGCTGGATTCCCTCTCTCGGGACCCCTACCAGTTGATTGGGCTCCCACGCGAATATCTCCTTGTTTGCGCGCAAAAACCTCACCAAAGCTTCTTCTTATCCCGGGTCAAGGCCGGGTCCTATGGTGAAGGTGGCTCCTGAAGACCCGTCCTCGTTGACCGGCATCTGCTTGGTCTCTGCCTTGTCTTGGGTGAACAACTGCTTTTTCTTGGTGGGCGCGGTCTCCTGGGCCTCAGGCGCACCAGCGCCGGCTGGCTGCGCTGCTGCCGCGGTCTTGAAGGCGAGCCTGAGCGCCGTCATGGCCTCCTTTGTGTCCCCCTTGATGGTGAGGACGCCCTTGCTCCCTGGCATCTTCATGAGGTTGTAGGCCGGGTGAGTCGCTGCCATGAACTGAGCGAGAGCCGGGTAACCGAGGATGGCATTGTACGGGAGACCGATGCGGGCGATGTCAAAGTCCACCAGCTCGGTGCGATAGTTGTCTCGCGTGCCAAAGGTGACAGGGAGGCGGATCTGCCCCAGAGGGTGAGTAGCTCCACCACCTACTCCTGTGAAGGGCTTGCTGAGGCCGAGCCGTTCGAGCGGCACATGAAGAAGGCTGAAGGCTTCCACGGAGAGCAAGTTGAGGCCGGCGCCGCCGTCGATGAGGGTCTTTGTGACGACCACGTTGCAGATGGTGGGCGTGCAGAGCATCGGGAGCGTCCCTGAGCCGGCGGTGGAGCCGGGGTGGTCTTCCGAGTCGAAGGTGAGGTCGGCCTCCGGCGCAGCCCAACCCGGCGGAGCCCCCGAGCGCTTGCAGGCTGCCCCAATCTGACGGAATAAAGGCTTGACGTGGCAATCTGAAGGAGGTGCTTGGGAGCCACCCAGCAGTGCCGCGACTACGTGGTGTGCTGGCGCCGCGTAGCGCGCAGTGAAGAGGTCGCGGAGTTCCCCCCGGGACGTCATCATGGATCCCAGGAGGTTGAGCAGCCAAGCGCGCGGCTCGCCAGCGAGGGCCAGGGGGAACAAGTTTGCCATGATCTTGTCGTCGCCTCCGGCTTCGAGGACGGCCTCCTCGTATGCTAGCAGGAATAGCGCCGAGTCTGTCACGCCGTCGTAACGCGGCGGCATCTCCGGCCTGAACTTGGCCGGCCACTGCACTCGCCGCAGAGCGGGGGCCAGGGCTCAGTACCCAGACTCCCCGCTGCTGGTGTTGACCGTAGAGGTTGGTGGCGGGGCACCTGCTATGGGAGCATAGTGCGGCGTCATGGGGCGCTGGTTGGTGGAGAGAAGCCCCGGAACACCCCTACCTGGCGCGCCAAATGTCGGATGTGGGGCTCCGGCTAACCCTTAAGGTTTGAACACTGGGGTGCGCGCGAAGTCTTTCCCTCCTACCGATATACGCTCTAGCTCGCTAAGATCTTGCGGACGAACTCGACGAACTCGCGACACAGAAAAACACAGGGTTTATACTGGTTCGGGCCACCGTTGTGGTGTAATACCCTACTCCAGTGTGGTGGTGGTGGATTGCCTCTTGGGCTGATGATGAACAATACAAGGGGAAGAACAACCTCCTGAGGTTGAGGTGTTCTTGTGCTTTCGGACTTGTGTCTATCTCTCTCCTCCTACTATGGTGGTGGCTAGTCCTATTTATAGAGGCCCTGGTCTTCTTCCCAAATATCAAGCGGGAAGGGAGCCAACAATGGCGGGCTAATTTGAAGGGGGACAGCTAGTACGAGCCATCCTGACAAAAGTAGTCTTCACCTGCACAAAGCTCTGATGGTGACGCCGTCTTGTGCTCCACGATGACCTCCGTCTTGCAGTACATGGTCTTGGTCTTGTTGCACTGAAATGGCAACCTTCGCCTGAGGCCTCGGTACTCCACGGCTGCGCTTGCCTCCTTTGCACCAAAGGGGAAACAAGGACGCTGCGCACGCTGGTGCCCGCCTGGTGTCGATCATCATGGCTCACGTCACGAGAGCCTCTCTGAGGTTCACCTCGCCTTGATATCTCCGCCCCTCGCGAGCCTTCCTGATTAGGCCGCTCCGGAGGAGGTCTTGCGCCATCCGCCTCGCGAGGGTCTTGGATGCTTTGTTGATGAAGATGGGCCGTACGGCCTGCTGGCTCCGCCACGCCACGGGCCGCAGGCAGGCAAGTCTGGGGACCCCCGTTCCCAGAACGCCGACAGGGGGGTACTCATTTTTTTGTGCGCAATAAGGAGGCACTTCCTTGCGTGCGAAGATATAGTTGGTGGGTCCGACCTGTCAGCGGAGGAAACATTTTTTTCGGGAAATTCAGAGGCCCTTTCGGCGGGTCCCAGATGTCAGGTGGAGGAATCATTATTTTTCCCGTAATAAGGAGGCATTTCCTTGTGTGCGGCTTTGGACCCAGCTGTCAGCCTCTCCACATACAGTCCACTTCCGATGGATGTCATTCGTTGACGATGTTGACCACGCCGCGCCGAGAGCACCAGGGTGGTGGACGACGATGAAGCCTACGAAGGGAATGACACGGAGCCGGGGAAGACACGGCAGTGGCTGCCCATGTGATGGAGAGTACGAGGGTTGACTGGTTCGGCTGCCGTCACCGGAAAATAACAGGAGGTATGGGTGAGTAGAGGGATAGACAGGCCAGGGATGCGAGTATATGATGGGGCCGTGAGGCCTGCCCGACAGCACAGCCGGCCATGGGAGGCGGGAGCAGGCGGTTCCCACGGTGCTGGTTTGGACGGCTGGGGCAGGAAGATCAGAGACTGAAGAAGCACGATTGCCATTAGATTGACATCTAACGGTCTGACGCTAGTAGAGTCCTTGTTGACTAAGTTTCTTTTTTGAGAAACCTTGTGTACTCATGAACTTAGTAGGCCCACAAGTCAGCCTCCAAATCTGTGGCAGACAACATAGAGCCCATTTGCTATTTTTTAATAATTTGCAGCCGATTTGCTAATTCTTAAGCAATTTATTACATCCCATTTTTTGCCCAGGACCACGGTCAAAAAGTTTGACCTTATTTTGCATACTTTGGTGGAGTCCGAACTTTTGTAATCCCGAAATGATAAACATTTTTTAAGAACTTATTGATTTTCCAAAAAAATTGTTTTGTTTTTGTAAGCAAATAAGACGTGGGACAATTGAGTTGTTTAAGGGAAAACTAGTGGTAAAAAAATCAGCGCCGGGAGGGAAAACAACAACACAAATAAGGATGTAAATATGAAAAGGGAATTTTATGTATTTTCAATATAATGATACGTGTATATGAACTAGTAAAACTACATGTAGAGATTAGAAAACGGATGTAGGACATGTGTTTCAAGAGGAAAATAGAACTGGGCTATGTGTTTGATTCAGTAAAAAAACTGCCTGCGGATGTTGTAAGACAAAATATAACTAACGATGGCGGGCCAGAGGCTAGTAGATACCTACTGGATCTTTGCACCCCGTTGTCGTCATGGGCTGGGCCTGTTAAAAACAAAACCAAGCCTGGGCAGTCTACAGCCCAGTTGAAACTTGCTCGACCTGAAAAAACAATACACGTGTTCAATAAAAGAGAGAATTCTGCAAGTACAGACTGATAACTGGGATGCAGCAGGGATATTGTTTTTTCATCATGATAATAAGTGCATCATGCACTTGTTTTGAAAAATTTGGAGAACTGGGAATTCGAACGGCAGGTGCTTATGCTACCCATCAAATAAAATCAGGTGCCTGAAAATTCGTTTCAAAACAAATGATTCAACTTTATATCCACGTCGACCCTCGGCATGATGGTTGGAAGCAAAAGCCAAGTTGATACCAAAAGATCGTTAACAACAATACAAACTTGCGGACGACAAGGTAGTACATGTACCAATACCAAACTAACTTATAATCTTTTTACTCCTGGCCTTAGTGTTCGTCTGGTAGAAAATCTTGCAGAGGACCAGCTCCCGCTCCTTCTCTTGCTCCAGGTCCCCAAGGTGGTACTGGTGCATCACCCAGTTGGTCCTCTGCTAGTCGAAGTTCTTGTTGGTGTGCAGCACCAGAACCTTTTTGTTGCCCGTCTGCCGGCCATTGACCATCACCGGCAAGGTATTGCTAGTGCTGTGCCACATCGCGTGCATGCCGCACTCCGACTGTATCTTGCGACATGTCCACGTGCCCCTTTTGAATGCCCTAGAATTGCACTGGAAGAAATGCTTGCTTAGGCCACTCAGTGTGATACCTGCAGTATTGTCGAATACATGTTTTAGGATGCACTTGAAGCCTAATTGATATATATATACTGCACATCATCTCCATCATCATTATCAGTACATCCTGCGCAGGTGAGTTAGGATGCACTTGATCCCAGAAAAGTATCTATCCTTCAAACCAGAGGAGTGCTTCAAACTATCAACAGTACATAATATCCAACAAAACAGGATCATGCTACAGTAGCAGAATACATGGCTCAGTCTAGATATCAGTACGAATCAAGTTGTGCATATTTGCTGTTGGCATGAACCACATCGCCGCATGTCGGGTTTGCAAAAGCCATCAATCACATGGAAGCTTGATGCCTTTCACACACTGAAGATTATCTGGCAACAAGCTATGTCGACGAATCTCCGGATATGGTGATTCATGAAACCCATGGTATGATGTGTAAACACAGTCCCCCCTGGCGAATGGAAGTTGCATAGCACGGTAATCATCGCTGGTGATATGATCGATGATTGGTTGGATGGTCAGATAATTGAGCCCAAGGAACATGGAGTGGTTACCGAGGCTATAAACCCGCCTCCAGTCAAATACGCCTGGCCCAACTGAGCTGGAATCTTTCTCGAACACGAAGCAACCATAGCCATCAATGTCACGAACGCCCCAGGAATTGTACTGCATGTGGTTTGATGTAATGGTTTGGTCAATTTGGTACGTGCGAATGAGCATCAAATGACCGCCGTCAGCTGAACAAGCGATAAACCACCACCCATCGGCTGGTATGATTCTAGGTCCTGGAATCATGAAGGCCAGCGCATTTGCGTCTGCTGCAACAATTCAAATTGGAGACCAAAGACAAAAATAAACAATCATGTTCAGAGTATGTGTGGAATTAAGATTATTATAACAGTGACACATATCATAGATAGAGAATTGCAATGCCGTGGTCATAATCATACCCCAAGTTAAAAAAATAAGCCAATGGCTTTCATATTCTAGCAATATTCATGGTTCAAACATCATGTAACAATGAGAGGAAAACAGCTATGACAGAGCCTACTCATATTATACCATAGCACTTGCTACTACTGTTCTCATATCAACTCTAAGCAATAACATGCGTTGTTATAAAAATCTTGGAAATGAGAGTGACATGTAGCAATCATGATGTTATGCTCATAATATGTATTCTAACAATCATTAGATGCCAATTGTTCTCATATCAACTCTAACAATAACATGTGTGGTCATAAAAATCCAGGAAATGAGAGGAACATATAACAATGATGTGGTTATAGACATACTATCTATTCTAAATTTGTAACAATGAACAGGCAGTCGTATTCATAAGGTAAAGATGAGATGAGATAGAACAATTACACGACGATAGATTCCACCAGTATAGGCAGCCAATCTGTGCGTCGACCACGTAAACTATGCCATCATGCACTATAGCATCAGACAGAAATGTTGCCTCAACAAGATTGACGATGAGCCATAACCTTGTATGGCGACCGGATTCCAGATAGACTAATCCCATGTTGAACAAGGCAATGAGCTTGTAATCCATGTAGTCTTCTGATGGTGTGGGCACTTCGCAGATTACAACTTTCAGCAAACAGAGGTTGAGCCAAAAGCTTGACGCGTCTCGTGCGTAGTTGGCAGGAGTGTCCGGCAGGCCGCGAGGCTCGATGGCGGCGGTATCCAATGATGGAAGGGTGATCTCTCTCTGGGTGTAGATATCCACGAGACGCCACGGACTACCGGATTGGTGGATGAGGACGATCCAGTTGGCCTTCATGCCCGCCCAGTAGTGGCCGCGCATGAAGGACAGGTGGACGTGTAGTGGTAGCATGTTGAGGGGCACCACAACAACCTCCGTAGGATCGTCAAGCCGGTGTCTGGGCCACCTGCGAGGATCGGGCATCAGCAAGTAGGTGTCAAAACCGGCAGATCTCGGGTAGGGGGTCCCGAACTGTGCGTCTAGGCCGGATGGTAACATGAGGCAGGGGACACAAGGTTTTACCCAGGTTCGGGCCCTCTTGATGGAGGTAAAACCCTACGTCCTGCTTGATTAATATTGATGATATGGGTAGTACAAGAGTAGATCTACCATGAGATCGGAGAGGCTAAACCCTAGAAGCTAGCCTATGGTATGATTGTTTGTATATGATCTATCGACTAGCCTGGCCTCGGTTTATATAATGCACCAGAGGCCTAGGATAACAAGAGTCCTAGCCGAATACGCCGGTGGGAAGGAGTCCTTGTCTTGATCACCAAGTCTTGTGGAATCTTCCATGTATGCGGCAGTTGTCCGAACTGGCCCATGAGTATACGGCCATGGGGGTCCTCGGCCCAATCTAACAGATCGGGAGACGACGTGGTGAGTACCCCCTAGTCCAGGACACCGTCAGTAGCCCCCTGAACCGGTCTTCAAGTTAGGGACGCTCCTCGATTCTTCCAAACTGTTCTTCATCTTCGGTTGACGGTCTTGAAAACTTGTTCAACAAATCTTCTCATCTTCGATCTTGAGGATCGCCGAAATGCATTCGGCGAGTTTACACGTCGGGTATCCGAGGAGCCCCTTTAAGTTTCTGGCCTTTGTCAATGCCTTGTTATTTTTATGCCACACCTCGGGTTTGAAGTTGTTCCCGGGAGGCAGTGTCCTCTTGCGTCCGAGCTCTAACGCCGGACTGCATTCAAGGTATCTTTTGCGGCTGAGCACCAATGCCGGACCGCTTCCGAGCTCCAACGCTGGAATGTATCTGAGCTCCAACGCCGGACTATGCCCAAGCTCCAACGCCGGACTGTATCTGAGCTCCAACGCCGGACTATATCCGAGCTCCAACGCCGGACTATATCCGAGCTCCAACGCCGGATAGTGTCCCAGCTCCAACACCAGACTATATCCGAGGTGTCATATCACCTTGGTTCAAAAAAGTTGAAGAAGTTTAGCCGAGCTTAATGCCGGAAATGCCCTCTATGGAGCCAGCCACTAGCGCCCGAGATTTATGCCGGACTACTTCCGAGGTGGTGCACCACCTCGACTATGGGCCGATTTTTTGTCAATATTTTTTATTATTGCAATTTATTCTCTGCCGAGATATATAGCCAGTAGCCCTCAAGGGGTGTATCGGTCTAAATCCCGAGATGCACCTGAAGGATGACGTAAGACCGCTGATCCCAGTAGCCGCTGAGACTCAGGTTGATTTGCAAAATCGGCCTGAGGATCAAGTCCTAGCTCGGCAGAATACTTCAGGACACAAAAAGCGGCGTGCTTAGTCCTCGAGACTCAGGTTGGGTGCGGCCGACCAACCTGAGGATCAAAATCTCCTCGGCAACTCTATTGCACTTAAAATTTTCTGCATTGAACAGGCAATGTAGTAGCCCCCGAGACACTGGTCGGGTGGCAACACCAGATCAGGGGATCGATGTGCCCCTTTAATATTTGTAAATAATAAGCCTGAAGCCCAGTAGCCCCCGAGCCTTAATGCGGGCACGGGTGGCCGAAGGATCGATATCCATAGTAAAATCACAAATTATGTGTAATGACTCTATGTATCCAAGTACTTTACGTCATTAATGCTCGGATCTGCATTGTAGAAAACTTTGTTAACCGACCATCGGCTTCAACCTCCTCGGCCAGAAGCCGGGGAGTGTTTTTCCTACTTTATAAAGCCTTTATGAGGGCAAAGATTTACGACAAACAAGGAAATCTAGCCATACGGTTTTATAATCAAAGGTACGCAGAGAGATATGTTATATTACTGTTTAACATAAGAAATGTCTTCCAAAGAAAATAGTCCCGCTATCGGTTCCTTTCTTTGGGTTGTCATGCTAAGCATGATCATGAAACCTCAGCTCTAATGTAAGAGCAAAATATCGAGGATTTTAGTTTGGGAGGCCAGTTAATAGCCCCCGGTAGTGTTCGGCGACAGTCGAGGTCAAGCCGTAAACACTTCAGCCATTGTTATGAATGGCCCGTCATTTAACACCGTCATCGGATTGCTGACCAGTTTACGCTTATTGTGACAGTCAGTTTTCGGCTTTCTCCACTGAGGTGCTTAACCATGTGAGCTGGAAGCACAATCGCAGTGGTTCTCCCTTTGCACACCTAGCCGAACAAAGCGCAACGTAGGAGGCAAGCGCAGGAGCCGGGCAACCCAACTATTGACCGAAGACACAATTCGAAACCAATGCATATATAGTGAGATCCGAGAATGTTTTTGCCTAATCTATAAAGGTGTCTGGCATTGCAATGTGAGACTTGTGCTGGAAACACACATATAGTTTAAAAGTGCCATAAGCTTGGAAAACCAAAAAACGTCAGTAAAAATGTGACGTCCGAACAAGATCAAGTGTTCAGTGCCAATCCGGAAATTGGACTTTAGAACAAAAAGTGCTTCTGTCGTGCTTTAACATGACACATCCTATCTCAAGACTTCAAGTGGGTCAGCCTATGGCTTCAACCTCCTGTCCCGAAGGCGGAGTACTTCTCATTAGGCTAGTTTAGCAAACTAAACTCTAGCGACTTTGAGAGAGAAATTAGGCTCCCCGGCTAGTGACCACACACTCGTGTCGAAAAAAGGAGTGATAAATAATAATAGTAATAAAAACTTTGCAACGACTAAGAAGAAGAACACTTATTATAAAATGGCTCATATAAATTTAAGAGCCCCCAAGTGACATGGGTAAAAGAATTTTATGTGTAATGATTGTATGTACCGAAGTACTAATATCATATCTTTGTTCGACCGAACTTTAAACGCGTCTTAACCGACCGTCAGCTTCTCCCTCTTCGGTCAAGGATTGAAAAGTGTTATGTACTCCACTTGTCGAGAATATCGACAGTGTTTCCGATAACCAGGCAACCGGGCCATAAGGCTGTAATAGACAAAGCGCGCTCAGGGAACTTATGCTATATTACAGACGAAGTGTAAGAAGCATCTTCGAAGAAAATAGTACCCCCACCGATACCTTTCTTCGGTGCTCATTATTACTATGAGACTTGTGCAATAGATTTTTTGTACTCATGAGTTCCGTTGTGTGCCGACCATGATTGAAAACAATAAGAGCGCTAGCTTTCGGCTTCACCCAGTCTGAGGTTAGAGCTCGGAGGACCCGGTTGTGACAATCGCAGAGGTGCTCCCTTTACTCCCTAGCCGAACAATCGGGAACGTAGGGGTAAGCACAGGAGCCAGGCAACCCAGCTTGCAAATCGCTTAAGTCAATATGGTGCATATTGTGGCGTAATACACGAACAAGGAACGAAGCCGTACAAGTATAATCATATGCAAGAGGAAAAGCTTCATAAAGGAAGCCCCCAAATAAACGGGGTATTTGAATATGCATGTCACAAACAAAGTTTGGACAAGAAAATTTTTTACAAGCAACTTTTTTCCAAAAAAGTATAATGCTTGGTCGAACCGAACACAAATTAAAAATTAAAACTTTGAGCATGAAAGCGACTTAGCTGGTTAATGTGTTCGGCATTGATGACGCGGTCCGAGCTTGAAGCGGGGCGAGGTTCCATCCCCCAAGCCGGTCCCGAGGTGGCGGAGCGGAGAGCTCGACATGCCGAAGTGGTGACATAGCACGGTCAATGCAAACCGGCAGAGTGGCGCCGAAGTCCCCGGTGCACAAAAAATAGTGCAAACCGGAGATAATAGTAATAATGATAATTCAAAAAATCATTGCATAATAAATAATTTATGCAAAGTGAGTAATAAAAGAAATATGGCCTGGCGCCGAAGTCAATGTCGATGCAGGGTGTCGGCGTGATGTGGTAAAGGCGTGGCAAAGCTTGAATTCGCAGGTCGGTCCGAGCTCCGGATGCGGCGTTCGCCGAACTATGTACGGAAATTGACCGAACCACCATGCGACTGTCGTTGATGCAGCCACCATTTAACAGACCTGTGTGCATATGATGGACAAATCAGAGTAATAATTCCTTGGGAAAAATGAACCCCAACAAGCAAAAAATACTGGGATTAATAGCACCTGGTTTATTTGTTGTAGCAATCCAAAGGAAGGTGATTCCCAAAATTGGGACTCGATCCGCACACCCATTGCCTGATGGGCGATAAAACGACGGCATGGCAATGTTGGCAAAGGTTGGCTCGCCGAGGCAAAGCCCTCGGCCCAGCTAACATGACGGAGCTGGTCGGCTAGTGACGCCGAAGTGTCCGGAGTAGGTTGATAAAGAGATGGCGAAGCCCCCGGTCCAGCCGAGATGTCGAAGCCTCGATGTCAGCCGATGAGTCGAAGTAGGTCGGTGTGATGGACTCCAGCTTAAAGAAGCAATAGTGCGGCCGTGCCGATGCAGGTCGTGACGTGGTCGATGCCGGCTTGATGAAGCGACCGTGCGGCGATGCCGGTATGCCCGCTCCGTGTAATCCGTGGGGTGGCGATGTTGGTGATGATTTATCCTTCGCGATGCCGGACTCTTGTTCGGCTTGCCGAGATGATGATCCGAAGAAGTTGAGCTCGGCTCAACAAAGCGACGACGTGTCTAGCGCAGGTCGGCAGCCATGGAGCAATATTGCCGGACTGGTTTGACACCAGCATGATATTGAAGATCATGTTCAAAAGATGTTAAAGTTAGTGGGATGTGTTCGGGAACAAAACACAATACCCATACAAAACTTCCTTCAAAAGGGATGTCCGAAATCCCGTTCATAAAAAGACGAACTCGGGTCGGATTCGTTTTCTCGCAGAAAACAGATCCGAAAAGTGATGCACTAATCGGAAGGTTCCCGGAGTTTGGACGGTCGGATCGAGCTAAAATTTTGAGAGATGGTAGATATAGGAATTATGCAGCCGATCAACGGTTGGATCTTCCAAAGGACGTCCAACCTAGAAGCTGGACACCACGTCCTAAACTCGTCCAGATTCCCGTCCGGATTTGACAGGGCTCCGGTATATCATGGATTGCCAGAGATTCCTCCATCGGAATTTGACAAAAATTTCCAGGGTTGTGGTAGACTCAATTCCGAACAATTCCACCAAAGAGATCGTCAAAGCGATACTCGAGGAGGTGGTGGCGGCAGATACAAGTTCGCTGTCCAGAAAAACAGCACGGTCACTTCAGGGCAATGTTGACGTTGAGCCCTCGAGCTCCATGGATGATTCCTCCATGATCTTGATAGAGATCGGAGTTGATGTTTGATGAAGGCCCTCGTCCGAACATGGTGATCCGAACACGGGGCGCAGTTCTTGGTCGAACCAAGGTGGCCAGTCGAGCTGGTGACGAAGATGCCGATGTCGCAGTTGATCTGCAGGCGATCCATCGATCCTTTTGTCGATCACACAGTGGAACTCTCAATGAAAGCACCAATGTCGGTGGCAAAACCGGCGGATCTCGGGTAGGGGGTCCCGAACTGTGCGTCTAGGCCGGATGGTAATAGGAGGCAGGGGACACAATGTTTTACCCAGGTTCGGGCCCTCTTGATGGAGGTAAAACCCTACGTCCTGCTTGATTAATATTGATGATATGGGTAGTACAAGAGTAAATCTACCACGAGATCGGAGAGGCTAAACCCTAGAAGCTAGCCTATGGTATGATTGTTTGTATATGATCTATCGACTAGCCTGGTCTCGGTTTATATAATGCACCAGAGGCCTAGGATAACAAGAGTACTAGCCGAATACGCCGGTGGGGAGGAGTCCTTGTCTTGATCACCAAGTCTTGTGGAATCTTCCATGTATGCGGCAGTTGTCCGAACTGGCCCATGAGTATACGGCCATGGGGGTCCTCGGCCCAATCTAACAGATCGGGAGACGACATGGTGAGTACCCCCTAGTCCAGGACACCGTCATAGGGTGTCTTTAAAAGAGTCGGCCGGTTGCAGATGAGTAGACGGTACAAAGACACCGAGCATGCAGCCAGACGGACGGTGCTGAGTAGGTCCATACGATTAGAGATCTGCTCCAAGAGAACATCAGGGAGGGAATTCCAATCGTGGCTCTGCGTGTCAGTCGGTTCTGCCATTGAGGTTTTCGGTGCCTGTGAGCCAGCGGGGAAGTGGATTCGGGCGGGCGAGCGAAGAAACTTCTCCTCGTGTGGCCGAGCAGTGAGCGAGGGGATATGGTACGCGCAAGCTACCAAGGAAGATAGCACGGGCGGGCGAGCAGTGAGTGAGGGGAAATGGTGTGCGGCCGATGATGGGGAAGAGAGGAGGAAGAAGAGTGAAAGACAGGGAAGAAAGTGCATTAAATCTCAATTCTACTACTACTACCAGGATATACCATCCTTCGGAGTGTAAATAGTTACACCGATGACATGTGGGTCTACCACAAGAGGGCCCATTTGTCAGTTAATGGAGGACAGAAGCGTGCTCTACTGACAAACATGATGGCAGTACTGGGTAAGGCTGATTTAGTAACACCAACATGTCACTTCAGCTTATTAATTAAGTGTCCCATCTATCGCAGCGTGTATTGTCACTTCACTGCGAAGACTAGTTGAATAGTTCTCTCTGACCGAGATGGGGAATAATGGATCCCGAAGACTTCCTTTCTACATTATCCCTATGCCTCTACGCTCACTTCACTCATTTTGCTCCGTATGTAGTCACTTGTTGAAATCTCTAGAAAGACAAATACTCCGTATTTGAGAACAGAGGGAGGATTTTACTCCGTATTTGGGAATGGAGGGAGGATTTTACTCCGTATTTGGGAACAGAGGGAGTATAACCATATGGAGGGAATAGAGGAAGCTTTAAATATGAACATGCCAATGGGAGGGAGTAAGCCCCATGCATGCGTGCACCATGCAACACTCACACGTACACATGGATGCACGCAACACTCATGCACCCATGCGGCACACAGCACACGATGCAACACACACGCTCACGCTCAAGTGCTCAACCTACTCCCTACGTCTGTGAAAGACTATACATTTAGAGATTTACACATTGACCAGGGCATAATTAACGCCCAAAAGTAGCAGACTTATGTGTGCATGTGGCCATTGAGAGAAGAAGATTAAATGAAGGTCGTTGCATGCTGTAATTAAGGATAGACATGTAGCCTATAACTAGAGCACAAGTTGGTGCATTAGTCAATCAATATCGATTTAGATTAAAGGCTAAATGCATTGGAAGTGTAGATGTACCACACTCTTTGTTTCTTAGCCGATGTACACTCTTTGTTGGAAGGCCGAGGGAGTACACATGCATGCACTCACATACACAGCCAGGGTGGTTCGCGCGCAAGGGTTGGACTCCTGTCGCGCCTGCGTAAAGTTTTGTTTAACTGATTTCTTTGCTCTACCAACTGACAGGTGGGACCCAGAAACCAGGTGACAATTTAACCAGTCAACAAAGTGCCACGTCGACTATGTGCCGGTCAGTAGGGTGCAATACGGTGCTCTACGATGAGCTAGTGATCGTATAATCACCGCAAAACTATATATAGTGACCGTAAAGAGCGTATTGTTACATACGTTGACCACCAGTGTATTATTCTCGTTTCAAATTAAGCCATATTAACCGGAAAGGACGCAGTATGGACTAGTACTAGTACTGCTTTGATGTGTCCCGTCAACTCGCCGAACGAGGAGAAGCTTGCTTACTATGCCTCTCCCTCGCCCACACGCGCGGTTGTTCGCAGGACGAGGAGAGGCTTTTGACTACAGTGCCATCTCCCTCTCCCTCTCCCTCGCCCTCGCCCTCGCCCTCGCGGTGGACATGCAGCCGTTCAATCGGTGTCAGATTGCCAGAAGCATATTGTACTGTAGTATCATCATTGTTGGACCTTCCGAAGAGGCGAAGAGCCAAGTGCAAGGTTCACACGAGTACGAACTGTTGAACCTCCCGAAGAGGCAAAGAGCCAAGCGCAAGGTTTTATAGGAGTTGTCGTCCTAGTAGGAGTGTACTACAACTATAGCGAATGATGCTACTATATGATGCCGCCACGTCACGTATATCCAAAGCTGTGCCACTTTTTTTTCCTCAAAGAGCATGTTGGAGCCCGTGCAACAACCACACAAGTTGTACGTACACATAACACATTTACTAGTAATAAATTCTAAAGGACAAATGCCAGTATGCCACACAAGTTCATCTCCAATTCATGTGATAAATTTGTGCACGACTAGTCTACATATATTCATAGCGCTACCGTTCACAATTTACCGTACTCCACTTACACGTTATAGATGGGCTACATGTCCTCCTCTAGGTTCTAGTCCCAGGTGTTCTTCATGGATGGCACGATCCATAGTGGTGGGCAACGGGAATCATTGTCACAGCTTTCTAGTCCGGTTCCACACGATGGAGACTCATCCAAGCTGAAGCGGCACAAATCAGGGATAACGTCTCCCAGCATGTCGTTCATCTGGCGGTGCGCACTGAAGACACAACCATGCTTCATGAACGGCAGGCCTTCCGTGTCATGCACGGAAGGTGGCATCCGCTTCACAATGGGGTAGCTGTCCCTAATGAAAAGCGAGTACTCTCCAAGAGTGTTCCTCGGCACCCACGTAGCATCACGGGGGTCGAACTCGGCGCCGTTCATCTGGTACACGCGGCATCTCAGATCCGGACACATGGTGACGTACATAGTCAAGGTCCATGCATAATAATGTTGTGCTCAAATATGGCGGTCAGTAATACTGTGCAGCAAATAGTACTACTCCGGTATAGAGGAAGTAAAATAACCGGCTTATTATATATAGCCACTCTCGGCTACATGGATGAGATAGTAAGACATGGAAAAACAAAAATGGTGGCAGCTAGTGGGTTCAATTCTTCAAGGGCCTAGCTAGCTATACGCGTCCTCCAAGGTAAAAAGTACTCCTACTAGTACGTAAGTAGAGTACTAGTACAACAATGAAATAGAAGGCGAGAGGGTTAAAAAATGGAATATCTGGGTAGATGGTGATGGTCCGATCGTGGTAGATTGTGTGACCATGTTGTACATCAGTGGTACCATGGGTAATAGATGCTAAGATAGTTGATCCCAATATGCCAAAGTCATCTACAAAGTTCCAGGTTAGACCGAATCGCGGATGCAAATGCACATCCAGGATCGGCGATCTTATTTTGATCGCGGGATGACTGGTCCCTGCAAAATAATGGAGTATCGTTAGGGATGCAAATGATGGTTTGTGCATTCTGTTTGTAATCTCCCGTACCGTAGGATGGCAACCAAATGAAACAAGTCCCCTGGCTTGTCACCGCGAAGATGCGGCCTAGATGGCGCACGGTGTCTGTGAACGTGTAGGGGTACAAATCTGCCGCCGCCAACATGTGCGAGCCTCTACTTTTACTGCCTCTTGCATTGATGGAAATCCTTATGTCGAACACCGCGATGAGATAGTAATCATCAAAGCCGCGTCGCTTTGTCGGCGGGTCCGCAATTGCTATCTTCTTCAATCTCATGTAGGCATCATCATACGTATTCAAGCCTAGCCAGTCCGGAAGGCCGATCCCAATGGTGGATAAGGGGTCAACCGGAATGGTCGCACTGCTGTGGATGTTGTGCAAAATGATGGTGATATCCAGCTGGAGGTATGCAAGCCAATCTTCGTTGGCACCGACCCAAACCTATATATAAGACGGTGGGAAGTGGAGAAATTACGGGATGGAAATGGAATAACTAAGTACTACATGATCAAACTCCATTACTAACCTGCTCATCAGACAAAATCTGACTACCTCTCAACGTCGGCAACTCTAGCGGAGTCAACGTGCAACCATGGCCAGGGAGCGGTGGACTGTTCAAAGGATTGTCCCATAGAAGAACCTTCTCATCGAGGACACATGGAAGGCCAACAAGCATGGCCTTTTCCCAAGCCTTTTTAAGCACCGTCTTGAAAAAGTTGGTGCAGGAAGCACCGAGTCTTGCGGCGGTGAGGACATCAGAGCGGCGTGCGATTTCTCCCAGAGGATCGTCATCCAAGGTCTCCCAGCCCCGACGAGGAGGAGAACCGCCTGGCGAATCCATTGGAGCAGCGACGAACTGCCTTCTCTTCGGGGGGAGGGGAACTGGCGAGGAGGAGATAAGAGCGTAGTAACCGCAGGGCCTCGTTCCTTCCAACTGTAGATCGTTCCTTAGCAAAGGGGTGAGGCTATTATTTACTACTAGTACTAGCATTATGGGACGTTATGGGATTGCATTATACTGTAAATAATAGCACTAGTAAGAAATTTTTGGCACTAGCTAGTAGTCTTTGGCGTGGATTAAGAAATTTTGGGTATGTTTTTGCTATTTTTTGTACACGCCAAGTAGTGTCAAAAAACGTCTTACATTATGTGACGGAGGAGTATGTACTCATACTGTAGCAGTACTAGTACTACTTTCTCAACTAGTAATGTGATGTACTATACTTCTAGTATAGTGCACCAGTTTTGAACTCTTGAATCTCAGGGCCAAGGAGCTACAGTTGGAAGTGGAGGGTACTACTGGTCTCTAGAACCATCGTTGTACCATCAATGTAGGGAAAGTACACCTGCGTAGTGGCCTAGTGGGTACTCTCGGTGCTCTATTCAGCCGCTCCTTTCACGTAGTTGGCCTACTCAGCCGCTCCTCTCACGCACACACTAGCAGCCTGTTTATCAGCGACGGTTACTGCGGGGGCAGAGCATTTGAGTTATTTGATACAGCGAGACTAGGCTTTTCGCTTCCATTTGTGGAGGTGTAATGGATCTCGTCGAACTTTGTTAGTAGTTCCTTCTTTATGAATGAGATGAAGCAAAACTTTTGCCTCCGTTTCAAAAAAACAAGTCAAGAGGAATTTCTTTTATAGTAGAGCCGATAATGGAGTGAAGTCCATGCGTGCAACGCCACAAGCTACAGAGTAGTAGTAGAGCACTTTATGTACAAAGCCATATTGCACAGTTCCCAATGCCCCGCCAGGCTTTTCTGGCTCCTCGGGCTTAATTGGGTGGCGCTAGTTTAAATATGCTACTAGCTGATGAGGAAGCTGCAAGCGAGGTGCGGCTAGGGCGAGCACGTGAGCCACGAGATGCTGGGAAGGAAAACCCGTTCACGTGGCTAGGCTATCCAGTGCACCCAGATTGTGGGGCCGCACGTCCGTTTGACTTCAAAACTCAAACTACCCGTGTAAAATATTGGCTCGCAGCGAAGTTACTATTAAAAAAAAGGCCGCCATGCGTTCGGCCGGGATCGAACCCACAAAACGAGGTATACACTCCTGCGACCACTAGTAGTACACGTTGGAGTACAACGCAACCTAGAATCGCCTTTTGTTGCTAGTAGTACATTGTTCCTTACAAGAAACCCCTAATAATGCAAGAAACCACTAATAATGCTAAGAAACTACTACCACTTGCATACGTGGCAGACTTAAGATAAGACTACCTTATCAACCATTGTGCATGCTCTTACCAACCAGCCCTACCAAGAAACGACTACTCTACAAAGTGCCGTTATAGGCACGTTTCAACCCATGGCCCTGTTTGGATACATTTGTTGTCAATCTAACCCTTCCATCCAAACACCACTTTGGTTAGAGTTAGTTCAGGGTTAGAATCTAACTCTAACCTCTGACTTAGAGTATCCAAACAGGGCCCATGTCGCCCATTAAGTCAACGCCTTCTATTCGACTGGGCGTTATGACTTGTGGGGCCTACATGCTAGTCTGCACAAAAATCCCCGAGCGACCTCCTACCTCCGGCCCGTCCACCTAGTCATCCTCAGCCATGGGGTGCAGCTACCGCCACCGGCAGAAGGCAAGGTCAAAACCGCCGGCCGTGCGGAGCCTGATAACCCACAAGTATAGGGGATCGCAACAGTTTTCGAGGGTAGAGTATTCAACCCAAATTTATTGATTCGACACAAGGGGAGCCAAAGAATATTCCAAAGTATGAGCAGCTGAGTTGTCAATTCAACCACACCTGGAAACTTAATACCTGCAGCAAAGTAATATGATAATAGTGGTAACGGTAGCAAAAGTAATATTTTTGGTTTTATAGTGATTGTAACAATAGCAACGGAAAAGTAAATAAGCGAAGAACAATATATGAAAAGCTCGTAGGAAATGGATCAGTGATTGATAATTCTGTCGGATGCGATCAATCATGCAACAGTTATAACATAGGGTGACACAGAACTAGCTCCAGTTCATCAATGTAATGTAGGCATGTATTCTGAATATAGTCATACGTGCTTATAGAAAAGAATTTGCATGACATCTTTTGTCCTACCCTTCCGTGGCAGCAGGGTCCTATTGGAAACTAAGGGATATTAAGGCCTCCTTTTAATATAGTACCGGACCAAAGCATTAATACATAGTGAATGCATGAACTCCTCAAACTACCGTCATCACCGGTAAGTATCTCGATTATTGTCACTTCGGGGTTAACGTATCATGACACATAATAGGTGACTATAGACTTGCAAGATAGGATCAAGAACTCACGTATATTCATGAAAACATAATAGGTTCAGATCTGAAATCATGGCACTCGGGCCCTAGTGACAAGCATTAAGCATAGCAAAGTCATAGCAACATCAATCTCAGAACATAGTGGATACTAGGGATCAAACCCTAACAAAATTAACTCGATTACATGATAAATCTCATCCAATCCATCACCGTCCAGCAAGCCTACGATGGAATTACTCACGCACGGCGGTGAGCATCATGAAATTGGTGATGGAGGAAGGTTGATGATGATGATGGCGACGGATTCCAGTCTCCGGAGCCCCGAACGGACTCCAGATCAGCCCTCCCGAGAGAGTGTAGGGCTTGGCTGTGGCTCCGTATCATAAAACGCGATGAATCACTCTCTTTGATTTTTTTCTCCCTAAAAGTGAATATATGGACTCAAGGTGGATGTCGGTGGAGCATCTGGGGGCCCACGAGGTAGGGGGGCGCGCCTAGGGGGTAGGCGCGCCCCACCCTCGTGGACAGGGTGTGGGCCCCCTGAAGTGGATTCTTCTTCTAGTATTTTTATATATTCCAAAAATAATCTCCGTTGATTTTCAGGTCATTCCAAGAACTTTTATTTCTGCACAAAAATAACACCATGGCAATTCTGCTGAAAACAACGTTAGTGCGGGTTAGTTCCATTCAAATCATGCAAGTTAGACTCCAAAACAAGGGCAAAAGTGTTTGGAAAAGTAGATACGATGGAGACGTATCAACTCCCCAAAGCTTAAAACTTTGCTTGTCCTCAAGCGATTCAGTTGATAAACTAAAAGTGATAAATAAAAACTTTTACAAACTCTGTTTGCTCTTGTTGTTGTAAATATGTAAAGCCTGCATTCGGGTTTTCAGCAAAGATTATGAACTAACCATATTCACAATAACATTTAGGTATCATGTTTACTCATATCAATGGCATAATCAACTAGAGAGCAATAATAATAAATCTCGGAAGACAACACTTTCTCAAAACAATCATAATATGATATAACAAGATGGTATCTCACTAGCCCTTTCTGAGACCGCAAAACATAAATGCAGAGCACCTTTAAAGATCAAGGACTGACTAGACATTGTAATTCATGGTAAAAGAGATCCAATCAAGTCATACTCAATTTAAACTAACAGTAATACATGAAAATGACAGCGGTGCTCTCCAACTGCTGCTTTTTAATAAGAGGATGATGACTCAACATAAAAGTAAATAGATAGGCCCTTCGCAGAGGGAAGCAAGGATTTGTAGAGGTGCGAGAGCTCAATTTTGAAATAGAGACGAATAATATTTTGAGCGGTATACTTTCATTGTCAACATAACAACCGAGAGATCTCAATATCTTCCATGCTACACACATTATAGGCGGTTCCCAAGAAGAATGGTAAAGTTTATACTCCCCACCACCAACAAGCATCAATTCATGGCTTGCCTGAAACAACGGGTGCCTCCAACTAACAACAATCTTGGGGAAGTTTTGTTTGCAATTATTTGATTTGATTTGAGCATGGGACTGGGCATCCCAGTGACCAGCCATTTTCTCGTGAGTGAGGAGCGGAGTCCACTCCTCTTGAGAATAACCTGCCTAGCATGGAGGATACAGACAACCCTAGTTGATACATGAGCTATTCGAGCATACAAAACAGAATGTTTATTTGAAGGTTTAGAGTTTGGCACATACAAATTTACTTGGAACGGCAGGTAGATACCGTATATAGGTAGGTATGGTGGACTCATGTGGAATAACTTTGGGGTTTATGGAATTGGATGCACAAGAAGTATTCCCTCTTAGTACAAGTGAAGGCTAGAAAAAGACTGGGAAGCGACCGGCTAGAGAGCGACAACAGTCATGAACATGCATTAAAATTAATCAACACCTAATGCAAGCATGAGTAGGATATAATGCACCATGAACATAAATATCGTAGAGGCTATGTTGATTTTGTTTTAACTACATGCGTGAACATGTACCAAGTAAAGCCACTCGTATCGTTCAAAGGAGGATACCATCCTATCTTACCACATCACAACCATTTTAATAGCATGTTGGCACGCAAGGTAAACCATTATAAACTCCTAGCTAATTAAGCATGGCGTAAGCAACTAAAGTCTCTAATTGTCATTGCAAACAAGTTTCTTTGATAATAGGCTGAATCCGGAATGATGGACTAATCATATTTACAAAAACAAGAGAGGTCGAGTTCATACCAGCTTTTCTTATCTCAATCAGTTCATCATATATCGTCATTATTGCCTTTCACTTGCATGACCGAATGGTGTGGATAATAATAATAGTGCACGTGCATTGGACTAAGCTGGAATCTGCAAGCATTCAATTCAAGGGAGAAGACAAGGTAATATGGGCTCTTTGTTAGATCAACAATAATGCATATAAGAGCCACTCAACATTTTCATTATGGTCTTCTCCTCTCGACCCCGGAAGGAAAGAAATAAAACAAAACTATTTACACGGGAAAGCTCCCAACAAGCAAAAGAAGAACGGGAAATCTTTTTGGGTTTTCTTTTTAATTACTACTACTACAGGCATGGAAAGTTAACTAGCTAAAAGCTAAAACTAATTTTTTTGGTTTTTCTTAAGGTTTTTCAAACGCACAAGAAGAAAGCTTAAAAAGAAAATAAATTAGCATGGATGATACAATGAAAAAGTATTAGCACCGACAACTGGCATGAGTGTGTGAACATGAATGTAATGTCGGTGAGAAATACGTACTCCCCCAAGCTGAGGCTTTTGGCCTAAGTTGGTCTATGCCCATGGATGGCCTGGTGGGTATCCGAAGTTGAAGCTGGGGTCGTACAGAGATGCATCAGCTACTGCTTGAAGAGCTGCAGCTTGGAGGCGAGCTGCCTCCATCCTCCTCTCGTACTCATCCGCCTCCTCCCTGGTTATAACATATCTCCCTTTTGCCTGAAAGTCAAAGAAAGCAGGAGCAGGGAGAGCGACGTGATAGGTGCGTCGTCTGTCAAAGATTAGTCGGTACTGGAGGGACTGATTGTTCCTCTCAACGAACTGATGACGAACCATAGCATCATAATCTAAATAAGCGGAGGCAACTCAACATCATATCCACGAATGGGTATCTCAAGAAAATCAGCTAAACGGGTTGCATAAATTCCACCAAAGAAATCTCCATTAATTTTGTTATTATGCAACCTACGTGCAACAATGGCCCCCAAGTTATATTGTCTATCTCCTAATACAGCACTCTTGAGAACACCAAGATCTGGAACACACATGTGACATGCCTCATCCTTACCATTTATGCATCTACCAATAAAGAGAGCGAAATAATGTATAGCAGGAAAATGAATGCTCCCTATGGTAGCTTGCGTGATTTCTCTAGATTCCCCCACAGTGATACTCGCAAGAAAATCTTATATTCAGATTTACGAGGTTCACTAACATTACCCCACTGTGGGAGTTTACAAGAAGTATTAAAATCTTCTAAGCCCATGGTATAAGATTTATCATAAAGATCAAACAGGACAATTTGAGAATTGCGTGATGATGCAAATTCAAACCTTCTCACAAAGGAATTAGTGAGGTAATAATATTGGAGGCACTTATCTGCCTCGAAGCTCTCAAGACCAGCGTTACGCACATATGCGTCAAATTCCTCCTTGAATCCTGCTCGAACCATAAAATCTTCGGACGGCCATTCACAAGGCCGCATTTGAGCAACTCTTCGTAGTTCATTGTCTGGCTCACGTATTGCGGGCCTGGGTCCTTGCTTCCTTAAGGAACCACCTTGGTACATTCTCCTAAACATATGTCTTCCTCTGAAAAATTTCTGAAATTTTTAGTGACTCAAAATAAAAGTGAACCAAACTCAACAAAATTGATAGCAACTACTCCTACAAGTGTCTAGAGGCTATATCATGCATTAAAACTACTTTTGACCACATAAATTTGACATGCAAACTCAAGAACAAGGTCACCTAAGCAGCAAAAATTTGCAATGAATAAAGCACTAGAACAAAAACTAATTGGACCATTGGAGGAGTCACATACCAAAGAACAATCCCCCAAAGCAATTTTGTGAATGGAGCTTTGAACAAGGAGATCGAAAATGGCAGCAAGATGAGCTAGAACTCGGGTTTGAGCTGGTTGGTGATTTTTTTGGGAGGAAGATGGAGTGTGTGGTGGCTGGAATAAGTGGAGGGGGGCCACCAGGGGTCCACTAGGCAGGGGGCGTGCCTAGGGGGGTGGGCGCGCCCTCCACCCTCGTGGGCACGTGGTGTGTCCCCCTGGTGTGTTCTCAGTGCCAGATATTCTCAAATATTATAGAAAAAATCATATTTAATTTTCAGGGCATTTGGACAACTTTTATTTTTGGGGTATTTTGTTATTGCATGGATAATTCAAAAAACTTACAAAGAATACTATTTTTTCTTTATTTACTATAAATAAAATAAAGTAAAAAGAGGCTACAGAGAGTTGTGCCTTCTAACTTCACCCATCTCATGCTCATCAAAAGGAATCCACTAACAAGGTTGATCGAGTCTTGTTAACAAACTCATTTCGAATAACATGAAACCGGAGAAATTTCGAATAACACTAGGTTACCTCAACCAGGATATGCACATCCCCAACAATAAGAATATCATATTTCTTCTTGACAATAGGAAGAGGAAATTCAAAACCTCCAATAATAATTGTTGAAATTTTTCCAATAGAATTGATATTGTGGACTTGAGGTTGTTTCCTCGAAAAGTGTACCGTATGCTCATTACCATTAACATGAAAAGTGACATTGCCTTTGTTGCAATCAATAACAGCCCCTGTAGTATTCAAGAAGGGTCTACTAAGGATAATCGACATACGATCATCCTCGGGTATATCAAGAATAACAAAGCCCGTTAAAATAGTAACATTTGCAACCACAACAGGCACATCCTCGCAAATACCGACAGGTATAGCAGTTGATTTATCAGCCATTTGCAAAGATATGTCAGTAGGTGTCAACTTATTCAAATCAAGTCTACGATATAAATAGAGAGGCATAACACTAACACCGGCTCCAAGATCACATAAAGCAGTTTTAACATAGTTTATTTTAATAAAGTGTTCAAGCATATCAGCATTGTGTTTCAATTGTCTACCAACATAAGCATTGAAATTTTCTTGTTTAACCATAAAGTCATCAAACTCATCCAAGCATTGGCTAGCAAACTTAGTAAATGGAATTTCACCTTTACTACCTGTGTCGAGTTATCAAGACCATGTATTTATTCAATAGGCGGTAAATTCTTAACATCTTCAGCTTTAATACCCTTTTCTTTCATAGATTTCTTTGCCTCTTGCATATCTTCAGGACTAAGAAATAGAATACCCCTTTTCTTCAGAGTTGGCTTAGGAGTTGGTTCAGGAAGTTTCCAATTATTTTCATTAGTCAACATATTATTCAATAGCAATTCAGCTTGATCAACAGTTCTTTCCCTGAAAACACAACCAGCACAACTATCCAGGTACTCTCTGGAAGCATCGGTTAGTCCATTATAAAAGATATCAAGTATTTCATTTTTCTTGAGAGGATGATCAGGCAAAGCATTAAGTAACCAGAGAAGCCTCCCCCAAGCTTGTGGAGACTCTCTTCTTCAATTTGCACAAAATTACATATTTCCCTTAAAGCAGCTTGTTTCTTATGAGCGGGGAAATATTTAGCAGAGAAGTAATAAATCATATCCTGGGGACTACGCACACATCCAGGATCAAGAGAATTAAACCATGTCTTAGCATCACCCTTTAATGAGAACAGAAACAACTTAAGGATAAAGTAATAGAGAGTTTTCTCATCATTAGTGAACAGGGTGGCTATATCATTTAATTTAGTAAGATGTGCTACAACAGTTTCAGATTCATAGCCATAAAAATGATCAGATTCAACCAAAGTAATTAACTTAGGATTGACAGAGAAATCATAATCTGTAACACCCTCGATGCGACTATATCTCCCACGTGTCGAGGCACGACTTAGAGGCATAATAGGCACGACTTAGAGGCATAATCGCATTGAAGGCATATGTCGCAAGTTAGGCAATCTTCACAACATCCCATGTAATATGAATAATAAAGGGGAGATAACATAGTTGGCTTACACTCGCCACGTCAATCAAGTACAAAAATAACATTACATCATCCAAACACTCATGGCCCGACTACGGCGCCAAAATAAAAGATAACCCAACATGCGACACGGTCCCGATCACCCCCAACTGGGCACCACTACTGATCATCAGGAAAGGAAACATAGTAACGTTGAGAGTCTTCGTCGAACTCCCACTTGAGCTCATACGCGTCTCCTGGAGCGGAATCATCAGGCCCTGCATCTGGTGTAATAGTAATCTGTGAGCCACAGGGACTCAGCAATCTCGCACCCTCGCGATCAAGACTATTTAAGCTTATAGGTAAGGTAAGGTAAATATGAGTGGAGCTACAGCAAGCGACTAGCAAAATATGGTGGCTAACTTATTCGCAAAAGAGAGCGAGAAGAGGAGGCAAAGCGCGAGCGAGAAACTAGAGAGCAACCTGCGCAAACATTACTCCAACACCATGTCCACTTCCCGGACTCCGCCGAGAAGAGGCCATCACGGTAACACAGTCAGTTGATTCATTTTAATTAAGTTAAGGTTGAAGTTATCTACAACCGGACATTAACAAATTCCCATCTGCCCATAACCGTGGGCACGGCTTTCGAAAGTTCAAATCCCTGCAGGGGAGTCCCAACTTAGCCCATGACAAGCTCTCACGGTCAACGAAGGAATAGACCTCCTCCCAAGACGTTCCGATCAGACTGGTATCTCGGTTCTTCAAGACATTTCGACAGGTTAAAACAAGACCAGCAACACCGCCCGAATGTGCCGACAAATCCCGATAGGAGCTGCACATATCTCGTTCTCAGGGCACACTCAGATGAGACATCCTACGAGTAAAACCAACCCTCAAGTTGCCCCGAGGTGGCCCCGCAGTCTACTCGGTCGGACCAACACTGAGAGGAGCACTGGCCCGGGGGGGGGTTAAATAAGATGACCCTCGGGCTCCGGAAACCCAAGGGAAAAAGAGGCTAGGTGGCGAATGGTAAAACCAAGGTTGGGCATTGCTGGAAAAGCTTTAATAAAGGTGAACTATCAAGGGGTTCCCATTATAACCCGACCGCGTAAGGAACGCAAAATCCGGGAACATAACACCGATATGACGGAAACTAGGGCGGCAAGAGTGGAACAAAACACTAGGCGAGAGGCCGAGCCTTCCACCCTTTACCAAGTGTATAGATGCATTAAGATAACATAGCAATATAATGATATCCCAACAAGTAAATAAATGTTCCAACAAGGAACGGCCTCCAATCTTCACCTGCAACTAGCAACGCTATAAGAGGGGCTGAGCAAAGCGGTAACATAGCCAATCAACGGTTTGCTAGGACATGGTGGGTTAGAGGTTTGACATGGAAATTTGGGAGGCTTGAAAGCAAATGGTAGGCATCGTAGCATTGACATAGCAAAAGAGCGAGCAAACTAGCATAGCAAAGATAGTAGTGATTTCGAGGGTATGATCATCTTGCCTGCAAAGTTGTCAGAGTTGACTGGATCCTCGAAAGCAAACTCAACGGGCTCCTCGTTAGCGAACTCGTCTCCCGGCTCTACCCAAACAAGACAAACAAGCAACAAGGACACAATCAACCACGTGCAAGGATCAAACAAGATGATGCTAAGATGATATGCTATGCGGGATGCGATGCAGGTTGCAAAATGCAAGATATGACAGGAAATGCATGAAGATGGCCTCAACTTGGAAATCCAAGTGTGCCACTGGAAAGATGAGATGAAATCGCTTGAAAACGATATAAAGAACGCCGGAATCGGAGTTACGGTTTGGAAATGGCAAGCGATTCAATTATGACACCGGTGTGCGATTTATAGCAAGTAGCCATCTAAATGCAATGAGATGAACATGCTACAGCACCCAAACGTAACAACAAAATACATGGCAGGGATGCATTCAAGATGCTTAACAAAAGTCTAGCACTGAGCTACAGCCAATTCATCCATTAACAGGTTCAAACAAGCATGGCCAAAATGCATATGACAAACAAATCTCAGACAGTGAAATTCACACTTGTCTGGAATTTCAGATCAGGTAGCTCTCTTAGGAGCAACAAAACTACATGCTACAGGACCTGAACATGGCAAAGTAAAGCATGACATGGAGCTACTCAAAGATCTTAACAAAAGTCCCTTAGTGACCTTGAGCCAAAAGGGATCAGAAAATACAATTGCAAACTTGTGAACATGGCAAAAACATAATCAGATCACAGACTTAGTGACAACTGGCACATGCTGAAACATATCTCAAGTAGGCATGTTTACGAGCTCGATGCACTCACTACGGTGCAAGTCATGAAAATCTAAGCATACATCTATCAAGAACACACAAAATTCAAGCTAGACACGTCAATAACAGAAGCATAGCTTGCACGGATCAACTACAACATCATCAGCAAAATTGCAAACAAGTTGACAATCTGCCCAGATTCACAAAGTAGCAAAAGTAGAGCTCGATTGACTCAAGCTAGGGTGCTCCATAATTTCAAACAAAGACATGGGTGGATAGAGCACTACAAGATTAACAAAACATCCTTACTAATCATCCTCAAAAGAGGCACGGATCACTAGGAAACAACATGAACATATGGCATCATGAGATAAACAGCTCAAGGACTTTGTGGAAATGCTAAGTCCCTGAAAACAGAATTAGCAAGTGCACCACTTTGCAAGCTTGCACTAGTCACCACACACATCACAAAAATACATGGGTTGCACCTCTGGAAATATGACAAAACCCTTAACAAAATATATGTAGAACTCATGGGCATAGCAGGCACACATTAATCATGGCAAAAATGACAAAAAGCTAAATGGAGCAGCAGATCTGACAATTATCCCAAGTAGCCTCTTCTAACAGCATTTCGGGCATTAAGATGAACTCAAATGAAAATGATGCAATGGAATGAAATGATTTACTCTCTGAGATGAACATTTTGATATGCTATACGCATGAATCAGAGCTATGGATGCAAAGTTACGGGGTCATGAACATGAGCATATGGATCTGCAATTCCGGGACTTAGACGAAAAAAATCACCCCGAGATCTAGGGTTACTGTTCACCTGCGCGATCACTGTTCACCGACGGCGGATCTGCAGCTCGCCGGCGTCGAGGGCCACGGCGGCCGGACCTGGAGGTGGCGGAGAGGGGCGCGGCCCCGGGCGGCGACGGCGGAGGACGGGCGCGGGGCGGCGGAGGCGGCACGGCGGCCGGGCGGCGCGGCGACCGAGCGAGGCGGCGGCGGCGGCCGGCGACGGCGACCACAGCGCCGGCGTTGAAGGGCTTCTCGGCGGCTCGGCGAAGGAGGACGAAGGCAGGCGGCGGCGCGGAGGACTGGGCCTCGGGGGCCGGTTGCGGGCTCCCGGGCCGCGGCGGCGGCTGGCGGCGGAGAAGGCCACGTGGCGGCTTCGGAGTGGCTGCGGTCAGCGGAGCGGACGCGTCCGTCCTGATTCGGATGTGTCCGGCCGGTGCGGGGGCGATTTCTAGGGTTTGAGAGGGAGGAGATACGCGAATTTTGGGAGGGGGCTTTAAATAGAGGTAGAGGGAGCTAGGAGAGTCCAAATGAGGTGCGGTTTTCGGCCACGCGATCGTGATCGAACGCTCTAGATGATGGAGCAGAGTTAGGTGGGTTTTGGGACAAATTGGAGGGGTGTTGGGCTGCAACACACACGAGGCCTTTTCGGCCCCTCGGTTAACCGTTGGGAGTATCAAACGAAGTCCAAATGATACGAAACTTGACAGGCGGTCTATCGGTAGTAAACCAAGGCCGCTTGGCAAGTCTCAGTCCAATCCGGAAATGTTTAATCCCCACACACGAAAGAAAGGTAGAATTGACCACTGGAGGAGAACGAAGCGCCGGAATGCAAAACGGACAACGGGGAAAATGCTCGAATGCATGAGACGAACACGTATGCAAATGCAATGCACATGATGACATGATATGAGATGCATGACAACGACAACAACACACGGAGACAAAGACCCGAACCCGAGAAAATACAATAACTTAATGCCGAAACGGCAAGAGTTGGAGTACAAATTGGGAAAGTTACATCCGGGGTGTTACAACACTCCACCACTATGAAAGGATCTCGTCCCGAGATCTAGAACTGAAAGAACGCCGGGTACTCAGAACGGAGGTGATCCTCGCATTCCCAGGTAGCTTCACGGTCGGAATGGTGTGACCACTTGACTTTGAGAAATTTGATTGACTCGTTGCGAGTTTTGCATTCAGACTCTTCAAGAATAGCAACTGGGTGCTCACGATAAGAGAGATCTTCTTGGAGCTCAATGTCCTCAAAGTTGACGGTGCGGTCAGGAGTCTTGAAGCACTTTCGAAGTTGAGAGACATGGAACACGTCATGAACATTTGCAAAGTTTGAAGGAAGCTCGAGTTGATAGGCGAGGTCGCCTCTCTTGCTGACAATCTTGAAAGGTCCCACGTATCTAGGGGCAAGCTTCCCTTTGATACCGAAGCGACGAGTACCTTTCATAGGAGAGACGCGGAGGTAAACATGATCTCCGATCTTGAAATCCAAATCACGGTGCTTACTATCATAGTAGCTCTTCTGACGGGATTGGGCTGCTTTGAGGTTATCATGAATGACTTTGCACATTTCCTCCGCCTCTGTGATTAAGTCATTACCCAAAAGCTGACGTTCACCGGTTTCAGACCAGTTGAGAGGGGTACGGCACTTCCTGCCATACAAAATTTCAAATGGGGCCTTTCCCAAACTTGCTTGAAAACTGTTGTTGCAGGAGAATTCAGCATAAGGAAGACAATCCTCCCACTTCATGCCAAAGGAGATCACACAAGCCCTGAGCATATCTTCAAGAATCTGGTTGACACGTTCGACTTGACCGCTAATTTGAGGATGGAAAGCTGTGCTGAAGCGGATGTTGGTGCCCATGGCCTTCTGAAAAGAATCCCAAAACTTCGAGGTAAAGATGCTTCCACGGTCTGAAGAGATCACTTGAGGAACACCGTGCAGAGAGACAATCCGAAAGGTATAGAGTTCCGCCAATTGAGCTGCAGTGATCGACTCTTTGATAGGCAGAAAGTGAGCCACTTTGGTGAGTTTGTCGATGACAATGAATATAGCATCATTGCCACGCTTGGACTTTGGAAACCCAGTCACGAAGTCCATTTCAATGTGGTTAAACTTCCATTCTGGAATGGCAAGAGATTGGAGGAGACCAGCTGGCCTTTGGTGTTCTGCCTTCACTCTTCTGCAGACATCACATTCATTCACGAATTGAGCAATCTCGCGCTTCATTTGAGTCCACCAATAAGCTTGCTTGAGGTCCTGATACATCTTCGTGCTCCCAGGGTGGATGGAGAGGAGAGAATTGTGAGCCTCGTTCATGATCACTTTACGGAGGTCACCTTTGGGTACAACAATACGATCCTCGAAGAAGAGAGTGTCCTTGTCATCAAGGCGGTAGCACTTGTACTTGGGTTGACTCTTGGCAATACCAATCTTCACCTTTTTCACCATAGCATCAAGAAGCTGGGCTCGGCGAATCTGGTCTTGCAAGATAGGAGAGACTAGAAGGTTGGCGAGGAAACCTTGAGGAACAATTTGCAGATTAAGTTTGTGGAAAGCTTCACAAAGTTCGGGTTGATAAGGCTTGAGAATCAGACTGTTGCAGTAAGCCTTTCTGCTCAATGCGTCAGCAATCACATTGGCCTTGCCTGGAGTATACTCGATACTCGGATTATACTCTTGAATCATTTCGACCCATCGAGTTTGCCTGAGGTTGAGATTAGGCTGAGTGAAGATGTACTTGAGACTCTTGTGATCAGTGAAAATATCCACTTTTCTTCCCAATAGAAGATGTCTCCAAGTCAAAAGAGCATGCACAACTGCCGCCAACTCGAGATCATGAGTGGGGTAGTTCTTCTCATTAGGCTTCAACTGGCGAGAAGTATAAGAAACAACTTTCTTCTCTTGCATCAATACTGCGCCAAGACCTTGGAGAGAGGCATCACAAAAGACCTCGTACGGCTTGGATTCATCAGGCGGAGTCAGAACTGGAGCAGTGATCAATTTATCTTTCAAGGTGTTGAATGCAATATCACACTCCGGAGACCAAACGTACTTGACGTGCTTCTGGAGAAGATTAGAGAGAGGCTTCGCGATCTTAGAAAAGTTTTCAACGAATCTTCGGCAATAGCTTGCGAGACCGAGGAAGCTACGGAGTTGCTTCACGTTCTGAGGAGGTTCCCAATTCACAATTGCAGACACCTTCTTAGGATTCACGGCAATACCCTTGGAAGAGATGATATGACCAAGATAAAGAACCTCATCGAGCCAAAATTCACACTTGGAGAACTTGGCGTAGAACTTGTGTTCCCTGAGTTTATCAAGAACCAAACGCAAGTGCTTGGCATGATCTTCCTTGTTCTTGGAGAAAACTAGAATGTCGTTGAGATAGACCAAAACAAAGTCATTGGTGTAGGCGTTGAAGATGAAGTTCATCATGCGAGAGAACGTCGGAGGAGCGTTGACGAGGCCAAAAGACATGAAAGTGTATTCATATGAACCAAAGCTTGTCCTGAAAGCCGTCTTGGGAATATCTTGCTCACGGATTCGAATCTGATGATAACCCATACGGAGATCAAGCTTGGAGAATACGCGGGCACCTTTGAGTTGTTCGAACAGCTCATTGATGTTGGGAAGTGCGTATTTGTTCTTGATGGTCTTCTTGTTCACTGGACGGTAATCAACACAAAGTCGGTCTATTCCATCCTTCTTCTTCACAAAAAGAACACCACAACCCCACGGAGAAGAACTAGGCCGGATGAGACCCATTTTCTCTTGAATATCGAGTTGCTTCTTCAGCTCCTTCAACTCTTCAGGTCGAGCTTGTAAGGATGTTTGCACACAGGTTCCGTACCAGGCTCAAGATCAATAACGAATTCAACTGGCCGGTGTGGAGGCATTCCTAGAAGCTCTTCTGGAAAGACGTCTTGATATTCGCAAACGAATGGAATTTGCGAGATGGCATCGAGTTCACCCTTCTCATTGAGAGAAAACAGACGGATAGTATTATCCCGAGCGGCAAAGACAATTACATCCTCAGATGAATGAGTTAATTGAATCTGCCTGGCTGCACAATCAAGCCGAGCCTTGTGCTTAGAAAGCCAATCCATTCCGAGAATATGATCAATACTGAGTTACCAAGAACCACCGGAGAAGAGAGAAACTTGTAATCACCCAACATGATAGAGATATCGGGAGAAACCAAACTAGAAGTCAAAAGCTTGCCGGGAGAAACAACTTGCATGACTTTGGGCATGATCTCAGTCTCAACATTGTGCTTCGATGCAAAAGGGCATGACAAAAAAGAATGCGATGCACCAGTGTCAAAAAGAACTTTTGCAGGAACATCGTTAATAGGAAGGTTACCCATAATCACATCTGACGAATCCTCTGCCTGAGCTGCATTCATCAAATTGACCTTGGCGTGCTTGGGGTTATGTTTGACCACAGCTGTACTTGCCGATTTGACAGGAGGAGGAGGAAGACGCCTCTGGTTGAAACACTTGTTGGCATAGTGACCCTTCTGTTGGCACTTGTTGCACGTGACCTCTGAAAGCGGACGGTGATACGGAGCACTCGTTCTTGGAGCTTGAGACGAAGTCTTGTTCTGAAAGCCAGGGTTGGGTGGGTGGGAAGAACCACTGCCACCTTTGCTCTTCTGCTGATACAACTGACGGAACGGAGGAGGAGGAAGCCAATACTTCTGCTGCTTGGCCACTTGAGTAGAGGAAGAAGGTGTAACATCTCTGACTCGCTTCTTGGAAGCATCACACCTCAACTGAGCAGCCTCTTGCTTCAGTGCCATGTTGTAGAACTCATCGTACCTCAAGGGCTCAAAGAGAACAAGAGCGAGCTGGATTTCTTCTCTGAGACCACCCCTGAACTGGTATATCATGCTCTTCTCATCAGGGATGTCCTGCTTGGCAAAGCGGGCGAGCTTCTGGAACAACTTGTTGTAGTCATAGACAGACAAAGAGCCTTGCTTCAGATTGCGGAATTCCTCACGCTTGCTTTGAACCATGCTCTGGGGAATATGATGAGCTCGGAAATCTCGACAGAAATCATCCCAAGTGATAACACGTCCACCTCGGGAATCCTTGTATTTCTGGAACCATTCTGCAGCTTGATCTTTGAGTTGGAAGGAAGCGAACTTGACAAAGTCATCAGGCCTGACGTTACTGCACTCGAAATGCTTACACAGATCCACAAGCCAATCGTCAGCATCGGTTGCCTCAACACAATTGCTGAAAGTCTTTGGCCCGTTAGCAAGGAACTGGTTGAGTGAAGCAAAGTGATTCTGATTGCTGCCTTGATTCCCTTGGTTGCCTTGATTGCACTCTTGAAGAATTTGCATGATCAACTGTGTGTTTGCATTGGTGGCGGCCATCACAGCTTGCCATGCCTCTGGAGGAGGGGGAGATGGTGGCGGATTAGGATTCGGAGTCGTGCGCATTGGAGGAGCCATCCTGAAGAGGTTGACTACCATTAGCACATTGATAGACAAATATTGAAGCTGAATCCAATGGAATGAAAATTGCAACATATAGTCTTCACATCCGAACAAAATGAACGAATGCATTCCTCTTGAAATGGTCACATATCCATAAATCGAGAAGCCACGTAGAATTAAGGTAGAGAAATAAATCAACAAGGTACGGATCAAGAACGAATAATCGGTAAGAAATCCCAATCTCAAACCAATATCCGTGGAAGAAGAACTAGAGCTACGAGAATTCCCACCTATGAAACTCCCGAACCTTTCGGTTATGCAATCAGGTGTTGGGGATACAGGGGAAGCATAATATCTCACCCAAACTAGCAAATCCTACATCCAGCCGTATCCATCCTTCAACACATAACCAAGAAACCTTCGAAAACCATCTACCTCAACCTTCGAAAAGCATCCGTTATACAAGTTATGGCGATACTCCCGAACTCCCGCCCCAGTACTGGGTGGCGTCGAGGTTATCTCACAACGAACTACATAAAAGAGATTTTCGATGTCGGCGTACTAAACTCAGGTATTCCAGAACTGCAACGATAAAATTATGATGACAACACCTCAGAGCTCAACTCCCCGGGACACTTCCACTAAACCCCTGACAGGAGGCACCAAGACAATGTTCTCATCATAAAACCATCGGAACGATTCTAAGATACCCGCGTGATCCTAAAAAAAATTAGTGAAATTTGAGAAGAGAAGAGTCAAAACTCTACGTCATGATGCCTTACCAGAGCGATGAGGAGACTGGGAAGTAAAAAGAATTCCTAAACTCTCCGATATATAATTCCTAAAAGACTCAAAACATTTTTCTAGACACAACTCGGCCGCTAAAAACGATCAAGTAATGGGGCTCCTAAGGTCGGGGAAGGCTCTGATTACCAACTTGTAACACCTTCGATGCGACTATATCTCCCACGTGTCGAGGCACGACTTAGAGGCATAATCGCATTGAAGGCATATGTCGCAAGTTAGGCAATCTTCACAACATCCCATGTAATATAATAATAAAGGGGAGATAACATAGTTGGCTTACACTCGCCACGTCAATCAAGTACATAAATAACATTACATCATCCAAACACTCGTGGCCGGACTACGGCGCCAAAATAAAAAAGAACTCAACATGCGACAACGGTCCCGTTCACCCCCAACTGGGCACCACTACTGATCATCGGGAAAGGAAACATAGTAACGTCGAGAGTCTTCGTCGAACTCCCACTTGAGCTCATACGCGTCTCCTGGAGCGGAATCATCAGGCCCTGCATCTGGTGTAATAGTAAACTGTGAGCCACAGGGACTCAGCAATCTCGCACCCTCACGATCAAGACTATTTAAGCTTATAGGTATGGCAAGGTAGAAATATGTGGAGCTGTAGCAAGCGACTAGCAAGTATGGTGGCTAACTTATTCGCAAAACAGAGCGGAAGAGGAGGCAAAGCGCGAGCGAGAAACTAGAGAGCAACCTGCGCAAACATTACTCCAACACCGTGTCCACTTCCCGGACTCCGCTGAGAAGAGGCCATCATGGTAACACACTCAGTTGATTCATTTTAATTAAGTTAAGGTTCAAGTTATCTACAACCGGACATTATCAAATTCCCATCTGCCCATAACCGTGGGCACGGCTTTCGAAAGTTCAGTCCCTGCAGGGGAGTCCCAACTTAGCCCATGACAAGCTCTCATGGTCAACGAAGGAATAGACCTCCTCCCAAGACGTTCCGATCAGACTCGGTATCTCGGTAATTCAAGACACTTCGACAGGTTAAAACAAGACCAGCAACACCGCCCGAATGTGCCGACAAATCCTGATAGGAGCTACACATATCTCTTTCTCAGGGCACACTCAGATTGTCCAAACTTCCGGTAGGCCAGCCCAGAGTTGCCCCTGGTATCCATTGGCGGCTGACGGTTTGGACCAACACTCAGAGGAGCACTGGCCCGGGGGGTTAAAATAATGATGACCCTTGAGTCTGCAGAACCCAAGGGAAAGAAAGGCTAGGTGGCAAATGGTAAAACCAAGGTTGGGCATTGCTGGAAAAGCTTTAATCAAGACGAACTATAAAGGGGTTCCCATTATAACCCAACCGCGTAAGGAACGCAAAATCCGGGAACATAACACCGATATGACGGAAACTAGGGCGGCAAGAGTGGAACAAAACACTAGGCGAGAGGCCGAGCCTTCCACCCTTTACCAAGTGTATAGATGCATTAAGATAACATAGCAATATAATGATATCCCAACAAGTAAATAAATGTTCCAACAAGGAACAGCCTCCAATCTTCACCTGCAACTAGCAACGCTATAAGAGGGGTTGAGCAAAGCGGTAACATAGCCAATCAACGGTTTGCTAGGACATGGTGGGTTAGAGGTTTGACATGGCAATTTGGGAGGCTTGAAAGCAAATGGTAGGCATCGTAGCATTGGCATAGCAAAAGAGCGGGCAAACTAGCATAGCAAAGATAGTAGTGATTTTGAGGGTATGATCATCTTGCCTGCACAGTTGTCAGAGTTGACTGGATCCTCGAAAAAAAACTCAACGGGCTCCTCGTTAGCGAACTCGTATCCCGGCTCTAACCAAACAAGACAAACAAGCAACAAGGACACAATCAACCACATGCAAGGATCAAACAAGATGATGCTAAGATGATATGCTATGCGGGATACGATGCGGGTTGCAAAATGCAAGATATGACAGGAAATGCATGAACCTGGCCTCAACATGGAAATCCAAGTATGCCACTGGAAAGATGAGATGAAATCGCTTGAAAACGATATAAAGATCGCCGGAATCGGAGTTACGGTTTGGAAATGGCAAGCGATTCAATTATGACACCGGTCTGCGATTTACGACAAGTAGCCATCTAAATGCAATGAGATGAACATGCTACAGCACCCAAACGTAACAACAAAATACATGGCAGCGATGCATTCAAGATGCTTAACAAAAGTCTAGCACTGAGCTACGGCCAATTCATCCATTAACAGGTTCAAACAAGCATGGAAAAAATGCATATGACAAACAGATCTTAGACTTAGTGAAATTCACACTTGTCTGGAATTTCAGATCAGGTAGCTCTCTTCGGAGCAACAAAACTACATGCTACAGGACCTAAACATGGCAAAGTAAAGCATGGCATGGAGCTACTCAAAGAGCTTAACAAAAGTCCCTTAGTGACCTTGAGCCAAAAGGGATCAGAAAATACAATTGCAAGCATGAGAACATGGCAAAAACATAATCAGATCACAGACTTAGTGACAACTGGCACATGCTGAAACATATCTCAAGTAGGCATGTTTACGAGCTCGATGCACTCACTACGGTGCAATTCATGGCAAGACAAGCATACATATATCAAGAACACACAAAATGCAAGCTAGACACGTCAAGAACAAAAGCATAGCTTGCACGGATCAACTACAACATCATCGGCAAAATTGCAAACAAGTTGACAATCTGCCCAGATTCACAAAGTAGCAAAAGTAGAGCTCGATTGACTCAAGCTATGGTGCTCCATAATTGCAAACAAAGACATGGATGGATATATCACTACAATATTAACAAAACATCCTTACTGATCATCCTCAAAAGAGGCACGGATCACTAGGAAACAACATGAACATATGGCATCATGAGATAAACAGCTCAAGGACTTTGTGGAAATGCTAAGTCCCTGAAAACAGAATTAGCAAGTGCACCACTTTGCAAGCTTGCACTAGTCACCACACACATCACAAAAATACATGGGTTGCACCTCTGGAAATATGACAAAACCCTTAACAAAACATATGTAGAACTCATGGGCATAGCAGGCACACATTAATCATGGCAAAAATGACAAAAAGCTAAATGGAGCAGCAGATCTGACAATTATCCCAAGTAGCCCTCTTCTAAAAGCATTTCGGGCATTAAGATGAACTCAAATAAAAATGATGCAATGGAATGAAATGATTTACTCTCTGAGATGAACATTTTGATATGCTATACGCATGAATCGGAGCTATGGATGCAAAGTTACGGGGTCATGAACATGAGCATATGGATCTGCAATTCCGGGACTTAGACGAAAAAAATCACCCCGAGATCTAGGGTTACTGTTCACCCGCGCGATCACTGTTCACCGGCATCGGATCTGCAGCTCGCCGGCGTCGAGGGCCACGGTGGCCGGACCTGGAGGTGGCGGAGAGGGGCGCGGCCCCGGGCGGCGACGGTGGAGGACGGGCGCGGGGTGGCGGAGGTGGCACGGCGGCCGGGCGGCGCGGCGACCGGGCGAGGCAGCGGCGGCGACCGGGCGAGGCGGCGGCGGCGGCCGGTGACGGCGACCACAGCGCCAGCATCGAAGGGCGACTCGGCGGCTCGGCGGAGGAGGACGAAGGCGGGCGGCGGCGCGGAGGACTGGGCCTCGGGGGCCGGCTGCGGGCTCCCGGGCCGCGGCGGCGGCTGGCGGCGGAGAAGGCCACGTGGCGGCTTCGGAGTGGCTGCGGTCGTAGAAGCGGACGCGTCCGGCCGGATTCGGACGTGTCCGGCCGGTGCGGGGGTGATTTCTAGGGTTTGAGAGGGAGGAGATCCGCGAATTTCGGGAGGGGGCTTTAAATAGAGGTAGAGGGAGCTAGGAGAGTCCAAATGAGGTGCGGTTTTCAGCCACGCGATCGTGATCGAACGCTCTAGATGATGGAGCAGAGTTAGGTGGGTTTTGGGCCAAATTGGAGGGGTGTTGGGCTGCAACACACACGAGGCCTTTTCGGTCCCTCGGTTAACCGTTGGAGTATCAAACGAAGTCCAAATGATACGAAACTTGACAGGCGGTCTACTGGTAGTAAACGAAGGCCGCTTGGCAAGTCTCGGTCCAATCCAGAAATGTTTAATCTCCACACACGAAAGAAAGGTAGAATTGACCACCGGAGGAGAACAAAGCGCCGGAATGCAAAATGGACAACGGGGAAAATGCTCGAATGCATGAGACGAACACGTATGCAAATGCAATGCACATGATGACATGATATGAGATGCATGACAACGACAACAGCACACGGAGACAAAGACCCGAACCCGAGAAAATACAATAACTTAATGCCGAAACGGCAAGAGTTGGAGTACAAATTGGGAAAGTTACATCCGGGTTGTTACATAACCCTTATAAGTAATAAAGATAGGTGAAGTGGCAAAAGCAGGGTCATATTTCATTCTAGCATTTAAAGACTTTTCTTTAAGCTTATCTAATAATTTCTTAAGATCAGATCTATCATTGCAAGCTAAGAAGTCTCTAGTAGTTTCTTCATCCATAACATAACCCTCAGGTACAACAGACAATTCATATCTAGGGAAGAATCTTCATCATCACTTTCATCAATATTATCAGTTTCAATAATTTCATTCTCTCTAGCCCTAGCAAGTTGTTCATCAAGAAATTCACCTAGTGGCACAATATTATCAAGTATAGAAGTAGTTTCATCATAAGTGTCATGCAAAGCAGAAGTGGCATCATCAATAACATGCGACCTATCAGAATCAATAGCATGTGTAGGTGTCGCAAGTTTACTCAAAACAGAAGGTGAATCAAGTGCAGAGCTAGATGGCAGTTCCTTACCTCCCCTCGTAGTTGAGGGAAAAATATTGGTTCTTTGATCTTTCAAGTTCTTCATAGTGATAAGCAGATATAAATCCCAAGTGACTCAAAGAATAGAGCTATATTCCCCGGCAACGGTGCCAAAAAATAGTCTTGATAACCCACAAGTATAGGGGATCGCAATAGTTTTCGGGGGTAGAGTATTCAACCCAAATTTGTTGATTCGACACAAGGGGAGCCAAAGAATACTCTCAAGTATTAGCAGCCGAGTTGTTAATTCAACCACACCTGGAAACTTAATATCTGCAACAAAGTATTTAGTAGCAAAGTAATATGATAATAGTAGTAATGGTAGCAAAAGTAATATTTTTGGTTTTATAGTGATTGTAACAGTAGCAATGGAAAAGTAAATAAGCAAAGAACAATATATGAAAAGCTTGTAGGCAATGGATCAGTGATTGATAATTATGTCGGATGCGATCAATCATGCAACAGTTATAACATAGAGTGACACAAAACTAGCTCCAGTTCATCAATGTAATGTAGGCATGTATTCCGAATATAGTCATACATGCTTATGGAAAAGAACTTGCATGACATCTTTTGTCCTACCCTCCCGTGGCAGCAGGGTCCTACTGGAAACTAAGGGATATTAAGGCCTCCTTTAAATAGAGTACCGGACCAAAGCATTAACACATAGTGAATACATGAACTCCTCAAACTACGGTCATCACCGGTAAGTATCTCGATTATTGTCACTTCAGGGTTAACGGATCATAACACATAATAGGTGACTATAGACTTGCAAGATAGGATCAAGAACTCATGTATATTCATGAAAACATAATAGGTTCAGATCTGAAATCATGGCACTCGGGCCCTAGTGACAAGCATTAAGCATAGCAAAGTCATAGCGACATCAATCTCAGAACATAATGGATACTACGGATCAAACCCTTACAAAACTAACTCGATTGCATGATAAATCTCATCCAACCCATCACCGTCCAGCAAGCCTATGATGGAATTACTCACGCACGGTGGTGAGCATCATGAAATTGGTGATAGAGGAAGGTTGATGATGACGATGGCAACGGATTCCCCTCTTCGGAGCCTCGAACGAACTCTAGATCAGCCCTCCCGAGAGAGTTTAGTGCTTAGCGGCGGCTCCGTATCGTAAAACGCGATGAATCCTTCTCTCTGATTTTTTTCTCCTCGAAAGTGAATATATGGAGTCAAGGTGGACGTCGGTGGAGCATCAGGGGGCCCACGAGGCAGGGGGCGCGCCCCCACCCTCGTGGACAGGGTGTGGGCCCCCTGACATGGATTCTTCTTCCAGTATTTTTTTATATATTCCAAAAATAATCTCCGTTGATTTTCAAGTCATTCCGAGAACTTTTATTTCTGCACAAAAATAACACCATGGCAATTCTACTGAAAACAGCGTTAGTCCGGGTTAGTTCCGTTCAAATCGTGCAAGTTAGAGTCCAAAACAAGGGCAAAAGTGTTTGGAAAAGTAGATACGACAGAGACGTGTCAGAGCCCATCTTGCGGCAGCCCGGATGCCAACTCCGTCCGGCGCTCGCGGACGCTAGCTAGCCAAGATAGCTCCGTGCAGCTGCTTGTCTGCAAGGTTTGCTAGCTAGATTGGCACGGCGGCGCGGCGGCTTGCTCGTGCGCGCCGTGCTAAGGCCAGCCATCTGGTTCGAGCGAAGGCCAGTGCGGCGGCTTGCTCACTCGTGAGTCACGCTCAGGCCAGCCTGCCAACCCGTGCGGAGGCCAGCGCGGCGTCCGGCCCTTCCGGCGGAGCGGCGGCGAACTCGCTCGTCACCGGCGCCACCGATGAACACGCATCAGTACTTTTTGAAGTAATGTTTAGGAAAAATAATGATTTGAGGGGGAATAACAGGATAGAAGGTCAGATGTGGGTCCCTCGTGTCAACGGTCAAACAAAATGTGTTGGTTTAAGCTGCCTCATCAGCACGGACATGTGGGCCAACCCTGTCATAAATGGGTTTAAACTAACCTAATTGGTACTCCCTCTGTCCCATAATATAAGATGTTTTTGCAAGCTAAACTAGCTTGCAAAAACGTCTTACATTGTGGGACGGAGGGAGTACTAGGTAGTAGTTTTTGGCATGGACTAAGAAATTTTGGGTATGTTTTTGCTATTTTTTGTACAATAGATTCTTCCTAGGGCTGGTTGAAAGTTGTAGGTTTTTGTTAAATACTCTACATATTGTAAGTAGGAGTGTAAGTTAAGCTTTGGAACCCAATAAGCAAGGCTAGTTACATAGTGCATATGTGTACATGATTGAAAGTAAATATCAACCATGAGTGACTAATATCTTGATGGAAAACTCGAAACTATGGAATACTAGGGAAAAAATTGCATGGTTGGAAATACTAGCAATGTTCATGTGTGTTGCAATGAATCATAATTAGAATAATACTTATTCACAAACTTGATACAAAACACTCTAATTTTGATATACATATATCACTAGAGATATATTATGTTTCAATTAGAATGTATTCCTTGGGCTGTTTTGGTGAGGTCAGGGAGGGATGTGGTTGGTTTTAAGATACTAATTATGGGTTTTTCTACAAATTGGTAGACAAGTGGGATGTTGGTGAGAAAAGGCAACAACTTACCTCACAGTCGTTAGATGTAGATCTAATGGTGACAAACGACGGATGGCAGACACACCATCATCACCAACTTAGTCTTCTGTAGGAGTACTAGCAAGATTCATGCATTGCACGGAACATCAAGATGCATTTTTTTGTAAAACACTTGTTGTGATTGATCCATGCGGGAGTAATCCCATGTGTAAAAACTAATGTTATCTCGAGAAATAGGAGATAAGGTGAATAGGAGTGGGGCGTGGTGGTGATTGGTTGTCGTACTGAGTGGAGGCATGGGGATTGATGACGCCGGCAGCGGCCACCAGGCTAGTTTGTTCCAGAGGCTTCCTTTCTTAATTGCTCAACAATGAGGTTGTTGGAGATAAGGATGAACAAGGGAAGGCCTTGTCTGCAAATGTGGAGAGGGGTGCGGGTATCTTTTAGTTTAATTTCCATCCGTCAGATATAGATCGGACGGTCTATATTGCAAGATGGCACGCGTACCGTCATCACCAACTCGATTTTTTATAAGAGAAGAAATATAAGTATGGAGATACAAATGTATTATCGATACTTGTTTCGGTAAACTAGCATCTACATTCTATTCAACGCCTCAACATGTGAGGCGTTAGCACAATGACTTCCCGACTGTGTAAAACAGAGGTTTTCCCGTCGCCGGTAAGGAGGGGGTGACGGCGGCGCGCTTTTTGGCTTGATCTAGTCCTAGTAGTCATACTAGGTGGTCTAAGCACGTGTAGATTTATTCTTTTTCACGTCTCGTGTTCGCCATACTGCCACAACTGTTGATGAATAGACGGTAAGTTATTCACGGGGAAACCCTTGTTGCGCGTGTTTGCGAGAGAGAGAGAGAGAGAGTGCGTGTGTGATATGTCTAGAGACTGAGGCAATGATAACATATTCTTTGTGTCTATGTGTGTGGAGGATAGAGAGAGACATGTACATGGGGCTTTGTGTTGTGTAACGTGGAGACACATATACAAAATTAGAGAGTGAGTGTGTGAGATACACATGCGGACATGGGGAGAGATGAGGATCCAAATTAATGGGTGTTTGTGCGTGTCTGTGTGTGTTTGTGCGTGCGTTTGTGTGTGAGAGGGAGTGTGTGTATGTGGAGTAGAGAGACCACTAATGATGTAAGTCTAGTATAAGGGAAGGGGGAATGGTGTGACATGTGCAGTAGCGGGATAGCATGGGTGTGGGCGGGGGGAGCAGACTATTTGGAAGAGACATTGAGTGTGTGTGGGAGAGGGGTGTGAGAGTGAGAGAGAGAGAGCTAGCGATGGAGAGAGAGGAAGAGAGGGGGCGAGAGAGGGGGTGTTTGTGTCCATAAATGGCGTATAGATAGGGAGACAATGTTGATGTTGTTTGAAATTGGCCTATGTACAGAGAGGCAAGGGAACCGAGTCATCGTGTGTGTGATAGGGACTTCATGAGAGATCTAGAATAGATGGTGTAGAGAACAATGTGCGAGATCGAGAACGATGATACATTAGGGAGCTATGGAAAGAGTCGGGACATATATGTATACATGGAGGAGCTGGGGCGGGTCCGCATGTGGGAGAGATAGAAAGAGGAGAGTGGTGCACAAGGAGACAAAGTGTGCTTGTTTGCAGTGGGGGTGGTGTGTGAGGTGAGTGTGCGAGAACCACATAACTAGGGAGATAGACGTTTGGGGGCGACGTTTTGTGTGTATGGGAAAGATACACTCTAGATAGTGTGTGTGCTTGGGATAGAGAGATGCCGGGAGACCTAGCTAGAGAGTGGGGGAAGATATGTGTCCATGCCCAAGAGACAAAGTGATAGAGACCTATATTGGGGTCCGAACTTTAGAAGAGAGAGGGGTGTTAATGTGCTCGTGTGTCGGTGTTTGGGGGAGAGAACGACTTCTTTGTGTGTGTGGGGGGGGGGGGGGGGGGGGGGGGGCGACGAGGGGGGTGGCTTCAGATAAAGAGTGAGGTGTCTATATTTGAGGGACTTTAGCGTAATTGAGATATACCCAAATTCCAGGGAACAACTGATGATTGTGTGCATTCACACACATGTTGAATCAAGAGGATCATAATGACAATCACAAAGGTTTTTAAAGTAAATAACTAGACAAATGGAATTAACCGGAATGCAAGTATGCAAGAATTCCAAGAACAACAAACTATTGAGGATTTTCGAAAGACCAAATAGTATTTCGAAGTCCTTTGCGGAACACAAGAACAACTAGGGCGAAACAAATCCTCGGTAAGTGTGAGGATTGAGTTGTAGGTGTATTCAGGCGACATGGAACTACAAGGCAGTAAGCACAAAGATTTTTCGGAGCAATAGAGAGAAGTTCGAGGTATCTTGTAATAACGAGATCAACTTGGAATAAAAGTAAGAACGACGGGTGTATGTATTTATCCATGGTGATATTTTAGTGGTAGGGAATTACAAAAGCAACGGGGACAAGGTCTTGAGAGAACATCGGAGAGTATCTTCGGAATCTTCTGGTGTAGCAGTCGATCATCTATAATAAGGGGCTCTCCGGAAGGAAGTAATTACGAGAACCTAGAGTTAGAGTTAACAAAATATTTTAATCCGAATAGAAGAGAGATCAGAGTCCCAGAGTAAGGATCGAGGAGTAAAAGATCCTAATACCACCCAGATGGGGACATGGGCCCATAAGGCACACAACCATGTTAGTAAAAAGTTTTGTAATGTCTAGACTCGGCTTCGGCCAAGGAGTGTGAAAGGGGGATTCCTACAGACAGTCGGCTCTAATACCAACTTGTGACGCCCCCGATTTAACCGTACACTAATCATACACGCAAACGTGTACAATCAAGATCAGGGACTCACGGGAAGATATCACAACACAACTCTACAAATAAAATAAGTCATACAAGCATCATATTACAAGCCAGGGCCTCGAGGGCTCAAATACAAGAGCTCGATCATAGATGAGTCAGCGGAAGCAACAATATCTGAGTACAGACATAAGTTAAACAAGTTTGCCTTAAGAAGGCTAGCACAAACTGGGATACAGATCGAAGAGGCGCATGCCTCCTGCCTGGGATCCTCCTAAGCTACTCCTGGTCGTCGTCGGCAGGATGCACGTAGTAGTAGGCACCTCTAGTGTAGTAGGCATCGTCGTCGATGGTGGCGTCTGTCTCCTGGGCTCCATCGTCTGGTCGTAGCAACCGAGTATAGAAAGGGGGAAAAGGGGGAGGAAAGCAACCGTGAGTACTCCTCCAAAGTACCCGCAAGCAAGGAGCTACACTACATATGTATGCATTGGTATCAAATGGAAAAGGGGGTAACATATGTGTACTGAACTACAGAATGCCGGAATAAGAGGGGGATAACTAGTCCTTTCGAAGACTATGCTTCTGGTAACCTCCATCTTGCAGCAGAAGAAGAGAGTAGATGGTAAGTTCACCAAGTAACATCGCATAGCATAATCCTAACCGATGATCCTCCCCTCGTCGCTCTGTGAGAGAGCGATCACGGGTTGTATCTGGCACTTGGAAGGGTGTGTTTTATTAAGTATCCGGTTCTAGTTGTCATAAGGTCAAGGTACAACTCCAAGTCGTCCTGTTACCGAAGATCACGGCTATTCGAATAGATTAACTTCCCTGCAGGGGAGCACCACATAACCCAACACGCTCGATCCCATTTGGCCGAACACACTTTTCTGGGTCATGCCCGGCCTCGGAAGATCAACACGTCGCAACCCTACCTAGGCACAACAGAGAGGTCAGCACGCCGGTCTAAATCCTATGGCGCAGGGGTCTGGGCCCATTGCCCATTGCACACCTGCACATTGCGTACGCGGCCGGTGAGTAGACCTAGCCTCCCTTATACAAGAGTAGGTGTTCCAGTCCAACCCGGCGTGCGCCGCTCAGTCGCTGACGTCACGAAGGCTTCGGTTGATACCACGATGTCGAGTGCCCATAACTGTCCCCGCGTAGATGGTTAGTGCGTATGGGCCAGTAGCCAGACTCAGATCAAATACCAATATCTCGTTAAGCATGTTATTTTCAAATAACCGCGAACGCCGACCAGGGCCAGGCCCACCTCTCTCCTAGGTGGTCTCAACCTGCCCTGTCGCTCCGCCACAAAGATCCACACAGAGGGTCGTCGGGAAAGTATGTCCTTCCAGCCCCCAATTCGTGAATCAACCGCGGGTACTCCTCGAGCCAACCCGACTTTAGTCATCACATGTATCATGTATAAAGTATATATATATACCCGTGATCACCTCCCGAGTGATCACGACCCGATAGTATGGCATGGCAGACGGACAAGAATGTATGGCCACTAATGATAAACTAGCATCCTATACTAAGCATTAGGATTGCAGGTAAAGGTAACAACAGTAGTAGCAAGGACAGGCTATGCATCAGGATAGGATTAATGGAAAGCAGTAACATGCTACACTACTCTAATGCAAGTAGTATAGAGAAGAGTTGGCGATATCTGGTGATCAAAGGGGGGGCTTGCCTGGTTGCTCTGGCAAGAGAGAGGGGTCGTCAACACCGTAGTCGTACTGGGTAGCAGCGGCGTCGGTCTCGGTGTCTAGCGAGAGAAGAGGGGGAAGAAACAATAAATATTAAGCAAACAAATGCATAGTGGTGCATGACATGACAAAGCGTGATGTTAGGTGTGCCCTAACGCGGTATGAGGTGGTACCGGTGAAGGGGGGAACATCCGGGAAAATATCCCCGGTGTTTCGCGTTTTCGAACCGATGAACCGGAGGGGGAAAGTTACGTGTTCTCTATGCTAGGGATGCGTGGCGGACGAACGGGCTGCGTATCCGGGTTCGTCTCGTCGTTCTGAGCAACTTTCATGTACAAAGTTTTCCCATCCGAGCTATGGTTTATTTTATATTAATTTTTAAAGTTTTAAATCATTTTCTAATTTATTAATTATTAATTAAATTCTAAAACAGTATTATTGCATCAGCATGATGTCAGCATGACGTCAGCAGTCAACGTTGACCGTTGACCTGGTCAACCTGACAGGTGGGTCCCACCTGTCACGGACTGTTTAGCTAATTAATAATAGTTAGTTAGGTTAATTAGTTGTTAGGTTAATTAATGTTAATTAGTTAATTTAAATAGAATTAATTAAGTTAATTATTTAGTTAATTAATTGATTAATTAATATTTTTATTTTATTTTTTAATTCTTTTTTTAATATCCTTTTTTTATAAACGTTCTGTGGGGGGCTGGGCCCCATGTGTCATTGGCCAAAGGCCATACAGGGCGCGGGCGACAGGTTACGGGTGCGCCCCGTTCGGGCGCACGCCCAGGGGCACGCGGGCGTGGGCGTTGGCGGCCATGACGGCGATGCGCACAGGGTGGCTCGTCGGAGCCGCCGGAAGCAGCGAAGGGCGGCCGGGCATGGAGGGGCACCGACAGCCAGCTCGTAGTGCATTGGGGGGAAAGGCAGGGCGCGGCCCCGGCAGTGACCGCCCTGGTGAGCGCGGGGTGCCGCGGGCGAACGAGGCGAGGCCGGGGCGCAGGCAAGGTGGCGTGCTTGCAGGGGAGCGGGGGCGACGGAGGGGAGCAGCGGCGTGAGCGACTGCGGCGGGTGGAGCTACCAAGGCGCGGGCGCGCGGGTCGCGTGGCCGAGCACGCACGGCGAAGATGACGGCGAGCGGAGTAGCGGGCGACGAGGGGCGACGAGGCCGCAGCGGACTACAGAAACGGGAAGAGTCGGAGCGAGAGCGTGCACGGGGCCGCGACGAGCACCGATGCGGGAGGCGGGGCCGTGCGGGCATGCGTGCGGGGCGTGCGTGTGCTGCGGGTGGACGTAGAGGAGAAGGAGGGGGTCTCACGACGGGGTTTGTAGGGCACGAGGCAGTGGGGGTCAAGGAGGAGTCGGGGACGCGTCGCCGGGGACGGGGAGCGCCAGCGACGGAGTCAGGTCGGCGACAAGGCGCGGCCGCGGCTCCAGGCGGCCATCGCGGGAGGGAGAGGAGAGGTGCGGAGGAGGCCGGGTGATGCGAGTCGGGGAGGAGGACGAGGAAGGCGTGCGGTCCGGGTGGGGTGGCTGGCGAGGTCCAAGCGGCAGCGAACGATGATGAGGCAGCGGTGTACAACGGCGTCGGCGGCCTCCTCCTCTCGATCCCGATCCAATCGGGAGAGAGGGGGGAGATATTTTGGGGGGGCTGTGGGGGTTGTCGGTGGGTGAGTGGGGGAGTGGGGGAGGTTATGGGGTGCGGGGTGGGCCGGCCAGGTGGTTTGGCCCAGTGGGGTTGTGGCCTACTGGGCCGGAGCCCAGTGGGGGGGGGTAGTTCTTTTTTTTCTATTTTTATCTTTTCTTTTATTTATTTTCTTGTACTATTTTATTTCTAGTTTCTGTTATTTTTAGTTTTATAAAAATTACAACTAGTACCTAAATTTGTATTTATAAACAATCCACTGTTAGATTAAATCTTAACCCTTAATAAAATAGTTTTAATACTTTTATAAAATTCAATAGGCATTTGTTTAATTGTTTTCACTACTGTTTTAATTATTCTAGAGCCCTTAAACATTTTATCAAGGTTTGGTTTCTCCACCAAAATTACCTATGCAATATTTGGTTCACCCCGAACATTTTTGTTTCAATGTTTAAATTTTTTTTGTTGTATGCCATATTTGGAATTTGAATTTTGAATCGGTTTTTGAACTAACGAGGGATTAGCAACAGTAACTGAGGTGACGTGGCATCATTAGCGGAGGTTCACTGTTGCTTAATTATCCAGGCGTCACAGTATTGGATTAGAATCACTTCTGCATTACAAAGATAATCTCACTTGTTTTTATGTTTTCATGCATGTCATGTATTGAACATTATCAAAATGAATATGAGAATGGGCGCACGAGAGGAATATTGCGGAACAATCCACTTGTAACAAACTTGGCATGGTGGAGGATGGCCTATCTTATTCACCCATCAAGGTGCATGCTCTAACTTGGCAAGGTTGTATTGGTCGCACATATTTTGCATCTGACCTCTTGCATTACTTCTACCTTGTTTGCCATACCTATCCATTTTCTGTACCTATTTCATGTGTCGTCATACTATGTTTTTCCAGTCAAATGTTGTTCTTTCGTAATAGATGTCCAAAAGGAAGAGGGTGGGTGCAGATCCTCAAGGAGTACAAACTAGGTATTTGGAAAAGGTAGTGATACGTGTTAAATCAGATAGATTAGCAGCCATAGAAAACACAGGCCCAACTGTACCAGACTTTACCCCTACTCCAGTGGCCAAACCCCTATTAGAACTGCTGAGAGCCCAGCGTCAGGTATTGTCTATGATATCAATTCAAAATTTGAACTCCTAAATTTCTGCATGTGCCTTACCTTCTCTCTTGTATGAAAACTAATTTCAGATGAATCTCCTTGCTCAAAGGATCATAGGATCTCACGAAAATACTGGGCTCTACATTGCTCTTGTCAGTACCTCTTGCCCTTTGTCAGCATAGTTACACTCATTGCTGTTTGATTATGTGGCATCACTATAAATGTTCGCTTCTTTATCCTCCCTTTGCTTGAAATTATAAGATCTATATTTACTCTTAGATAAATGTAGAATTAACACAACGGTTATGAAGTTTTGGATTGCTCATGTAAGTACCTGTTGTCATGTACTCCCTCTGTATCGAATTAATTGTTGATCAATTGGATGTATTTAGAACTTAATAGTGCTAGATACATCCATTTGAGCGACAAGTAATAATGGACGGTGGTGGTATTACTGTACATGCATCGCGAGATAGTTGATTGTCTAGCATTACTCTACATCTTATCTGCCCTGCCCTCCACTTTCTCCAAATTATCATATCTACATTTACTCTTACCAAAATGTTGAATAAAGCCAATGCCACTGCACATGTTGATGTCTGCATTCCTCTTGTCAGTACCTTTTTCCTTGTAACGATGTACTTAATTAATTGCTATTTGGTTATGTATCATCAGTCTGCACCTCAGCTTCATTATCCTCTATTTCTTCCAATATTATTTGATCTATATTTACTCTTTGCAAAATGTAGAATAATGGCAACACTTACAAAGAATTTTCTTTGGGAATTTATTGAATTATCCTTCCATCAACATGGAGAAGGGCTTTCTCCAGCCCGTGTTAACATGTAATGTAAGTTCATCCTTCTCAAGCCTTCAAACTTTGTTGTAGTATAGATTAGGATAGGCATCATTTCCTCCACTGCTGTTTACATCTGATTGGATGTTTGCAACAACTACCAGTTTTAAATTGTAGTTGTAAAACATGTTCCTTATGCAGAACAGATCCATTTATTTGCTTATATAATTGTGAAACCTGTTACGTGTCTCCTTGTTTCTCTTTCAGAGTCGTATCTCTTATGACAGGCAAAACTTTAGGAAAGATAGTTGATACGTCCATTTTTAATCATGCTTTTATATCAATATTTATTGCATTATGGGATGTTATTACACATTATGTCACAATACTTATGCCTATTCTCTCTTATTTTACAAGGTTCACATAAAGAGGGAGAATGCCGGCAGCTGGGATTCTTGCTGGAAAAGGAGCAAATATTATAGACCTATTCTGCATAGGTCCAAAAGTCCTGAAACTTCACGGATGATGTTTTCCAAATATATAAAAAACATTGAGCGCAAGAACTTCACCAGGGGGCCACACCCTGCCCACGAGGGTGGGGGCGCGCCCTACCCCCCTGGGTGCGCCCCCTACCTCGTGGGCCCTCTGGTGGCCCTCCGCTAACCATCTTCTTCTATATGGACTCTTTCGATGGGAAAAAAATCATAAGCCATCTTCTCAGACGAAACTCCGCCGCCACGAGGCGGAACCTTGGCGCAGCCAATCTAGGGTTCTGGCGGGGCTGTTCTGGCGGGGAAACTCCCCTCCCAGAGAGGGAAATCATCGCCGTCATCATCACCAATGCTCCTCTCATCGGGAGAGGGCAATCTCCATCAACATCTTCATCAGGACCATCTCATCTCAAAACCCTAGTTCATCTCTTGTATCCAATTCTTGTCTCCAAGTCCGGGATTGGTGCTAGTAGGTTCCTAGTAGTGTTAATTACTCCTTGTAGTTGATGCTAGTTGGTTTAATTGGTGGAAGATCATATGTTCATATCCTATATGCACATTAATACCCCTCTGATTATGAACATGTTTATGCTTTGTGAGTAGTTACTTTTGTTCCTGAGGACATGGGAGAAGTCTTGCTATTAGTAGTCATGTGGATGTGGTATTCATTTGACGATATTTTGATGAGATGTATGTTGTCTCTCCTCTAGTGGTGTTATGTGAACGTCGACTACATGACACTTCACCATTTTGGGCCTAGAGGAAGGCATTTGGGAAGTAATAAGTAGATGATGGGTTGCTAGAGTGATAGAAGCTTAAACCCTAGTTTATGCGTTGCTTTGTAAGGGGCTGATTTGGATCCATATGTTTCATGCTATGGTTAGGTTTACCTTAATACTTCTGTTGTAGTTGCGGATGCTTGCAATAGAGGTTAATCATAAGTGGGATGCTTTTCCAAGTAAGGGCAGCACCCAAGCACCGGTCCACCCCATACCAAATTATCAAAGTACCGAACGCGAATCATATGAGCGTGATGAAAACTAGCTTGACGATATTCCCATGTGTCCTCGGGAGCGCTTTACATTATATAAGAGTTTGTCCAGGCTTGTCCTTTGCTACAAAAAGGATTGGGCCACCTTGCTGCACTTTATTTACTTCTGTTACTTGTTGCTCGTTACAATTATCTTATCATAAAACTATCTGTTACCACTTATTTCAGTACTTGCAGAGAATACCTTGCTGGAAACCGCTTATCATTTCCTTCTGCTCCTCGTTGGGTCGACACTCTTACTTATCAAAAGGACTACGATAGATCCCCTATACTTGTGGGTCATTAAAGACTCTTTTCTGGCGCTGTTGCCGGGGAGTGAAGCGCCTTTGGTAGGTGGAATTTGGTAAGGAAAAATTTATATAGTGTGCTGAAATTTACTGTCACTTGTTACTATGGAAAGTAATCCTCTGAGGGGCTTGTTCGGGGTATCTTCACCCCAACCAGTAGAGCAAAGAGTTGCTCCTCAACCTACTGAACCTACTGAAAATGAAAATGCTTGCTTCGAAATTCCTTTGGGTATGGTATAAAAACTGCTAGCTAATCCATTTTTTAGGAGATGGAACAAAACATCCTGATGAACATCTGATATATGTGGATGAAGTTTGTGGATTATTTAAGCTTACAGGTGTACCCAGAGATGTTGTTAAGAAGAAGGTCTTCCCCTTATCTTTGAGGGGAGATGTGCTACCTCTTGAGCTTGCGTTGGATTTCCCCGAAGAGGAAGGGATGATGCAGCAGAGTAGCACAAGTATTTCCCTCAGTTTTTGAGAACCAAGGTATCAATCCAGTAGGAGGCCACGCTCAAGTCCCTCATACCTGCACAAAACGATAGCTACTCACAACCAACGCGATTAGGGGTTGTCAATCCCTTCACGGTAACTTACGAGAGTGAGATCTGATAGATATAATATTTTTGGTATTTTTGGTATAGAGATGAAAAGTAAAAGGCAAAGTAAAAATCTAAGCAAGATTAAAGTGATGGAGATTGATATGATGAGAATAGACCCAGGGGCCATAGGTTTCACTAGTGGCTTCGCTCAAGAGCATAAGTATTCTACGGTGGGTGAACAAATTACTGTTGAGCAATTGACAGAATTGAGCATAGTTATGAGAATATCTAGGCATGATCATGTATATAGGCATCACGTCCATGACAAGTAGACCGAAACGATTCTGCATCTACTACTATTACTCCACTCATCGACCGCTATCCAGCATGCATCTAGAGTATTAAGTTAGAAACAGAGTAACACTTTAAGCAAGATGACATGATGTACAGAGATAAATTCATGCAATATGAAATAAACCCCATCTTGTTATCCTCGATGGCAACGATGCAATACGTGCCTTGCTGCCCCTTCTGTCACTGGGAAAGGACACCGCAAGATCGAACCCAAAGCTAAGCACTTCTCCCATGGCAAGAACTACCAATCTAGTTGGCCAAACCAAACGGATAATTCGAAGAGACTTGCAAAGATAACCAATCATACATAAAAGAATTCATAAAAGATTCAAATATTGTTCATAGATAGACTTGATCATAAACCCACAATTCATCGGTCTCAACAAACACACCGCAAAAAGAAGAAGATTACATCGAATAGATCTCCACAAGAGAGGGGGAGAACTTTGTATTGAGATCCAAAAAGAGAGAAGAAGCCATCTAGCTACTAACTATGGACCCGAAGGTCTGAGGTAAACTACTCACACTTCATCGGAGAGGCTATATTGATGTAGAAGCCCTCCGTGATGACGGCCCTCTCCGGCGGAGCTCCGGAACAGGCCCCAAGATGGGATCTCGTGGATACAGAAAGTTGCGGCGGTGGAATTAGGTTTTTGGCTCCGTCTTTGTTCGTTTGGGGGTACGTAGGTATATATAGGAGGAAGAAGTACGTCGGTGGAGCTTCGATGGGCCCATGAGGGTGGGAGGCATGCCTGGGGGTATAGGGCGCGCCCCCTACCTCGTGCCCACCTCGAAGCTTCCTTGGCGTAGGGTCCAAGTCTCCTGGGTCATATTCGGGAAGAAAATCACGTTCCAGAAAGGTTTATTCCGTTTGGACTCCGTTTGATATTCCGTTTCTTCGAAACACTGAAATAGGCAAAAAACAGCAATTCTGGGTTGGGCCTCCGGTTAATAGGTTAGTCCCAAAAATAATATAAAAGTGGAAAATAAAGCCCAATATAGTCCAAAACAGTAGATAATATAGCATGGAGCAATCAAAAATTATAGATACGTTGGAGACGTATCAGGCATCCCCAAGCTTAATTCCTTCTCGTCCTCGAGTAGGTAAATGATAAAAAGAGAATTTTTGATGCGGAGTGCTACTTGGCATAGTTTCAATGCAAATCTTCTTAATTTTGATATGAATATTCAGATTCGAAAGATTCAAGACAAAAGTTTATATTGACATAAAAATAATAATACTTCAAGCATACTAACAAAGCAATTATGTCTTCTCAAAATAACATGGCCAAAGAAAGTTATCCCTACAAAATCATATAGTCTGGCTATGCTCTATCTTCACCACACAAAGTATTTAAATCAAGCACAACCCTGATGACAAGCCAAGCAATTGTTTCATACTCTAACTTTTTCAAAACTTTTTCAATCTTCACACAATACATGAGCGTGAGCCATGGATATAGCACTATATGTGGAATAGAATGGTGGTTGTGGAGAAGACAAAAAGAGGGGAAGATAGTCTCACATCAACTAGGCGTATCAACGGGCTATGGAGATGCCCATCAATAGATATCAATGTGAGTGAGTAGGGATTGCCATGCAACGGATGCACTAGAGCTATAAGTATATGAAAGCTCAAAAAGAAACTAAGTGGGTGTGCATCCAACTTGCTTGCTCATGAAGACCTAGGGCAATTTGAGGAAGCCCATCATTGGAATATACAAGCCAAGTTCTATAATGAAAGATTCCCACTAGTATATGAAGTGATAACATGAGAGACTCTCTACTATGAAGATCATGGTGCTACTTTGAAGCACAAGTGTGGTAAAAGGATAGTAACATTGTCCCTTCTCTCTTTTCTCTCATTTCTTTTTTTCATTTGGGCCTTTTTATGGCCTCTTTTCTTTCTTTTTTTGGGGCTTCGTTGGCCTCTTTTATTTATTTTTCGTCCGGAGTCTCGTCCCGACTTGTGGGGGAATCATAGTCTCCATCATCCTTTCCTCACTGGGACAATGCTCTAATAATGATGATCATCACACTTTTATTTTTCTTACAACTCAACAATTACAACTCGATACTTAGAACAAAATATGACTCCATATGAATGCCTCCGGCGGTGTACCGGGATATGCAATATGACAATGATGGAATATGTCATAATAAACGGAACGGTGGAAAGTTGCATGGCAATATATCTCGGAATGGCTATGGAAATGCCATAATAGGTAGGTATGGTGGCTGTTTTGAGGAAGGTATATGGTGAGTGTATGATACCAGCGAAAAGTGCGCGGTATTAGAGAGGCTAGCAATGGCGGAAGGATGGGAAAAAGTGTATATAATCCATGGACTCAACATTAGTCATAAAGAACTCATATACTTATTGCAAAAATCTAGAAGTTATCAAAGCAAAGTATTACGCGCATGCTCCTAGGGGGATAGATTGGTTGGAAAAGACCATCGCTCGTCCCCGACCGCCACTCATAAGGAAGAAAATCAATAAATAAATCATGCTCCGACTTCATCACATAATGGTTCACCATATGTGCATGCTACAGGAATCACAAGCTTCAACACAAGTATTTCTCAAATTCACAACTACTCAACTAGCATGACTTTAATATCACCATCTCCATATCTCAAAACAATTATCAAGTATCAAACTTCTCATAGTATTCAACACACTCAAAAGAAAGTTTCACAAATTTTGAATACCAAGCATGTTATTATTAAGCAAATGACCATGCTATTAAGACTCTCAAAATAATTTAAGTGAAGCATGAGAGATCAATAGTTTCTTTAAAACAAATCCACCACCGTGCTCTAAAAGATCTAAGTGAAGTACATAGAGCAAAATTATAACGCTCAAAAGATATAAGTGAAGCACATAGAGCAAAACTACATAGCTCAAAAGATATAAGTGAAGCACATAGAGTAGAATTATAACGCTCAAAAGATATAAGTGAAGCACATAGAGCAAAACTACATAGCTCAAAAGATATAAGTGAAGCACATAGAGTATTCTATCAAATTCTAATTCATGTATGGCTCTCTCAAAAGGTGTGTACAGAAAGGATGATTGTGGCACACTAACAGCCAAAGACACAAATAATACAAGACGCTCCAAGAAAAACACATATCATGTTGGTGAATAAAAATATAGCTCCAAGTAAATTACCGATGGAAGTGGACAAAAGAGGGGATGCCTTCCGGGGCATCCCCAAGCTTTGACTTTTTGGTGTCTTTGTATTATCTTGGGGGTTCCATGGGCATCCCCAAGCTTAGGCTCTCGCCACTCCTTGTTCCATAATCCATCAAAAGAATTCACCCAAAACTTGAAAACTTCACAACACAAAACTCAATAGAAATCTCGTGAGCTCCGTTAGAGAAAGAAAACAAAAGACCACTTCAAGGTACTGTAATGAACTCATTATTTATTTATATTGGTGTTAAACCTACTGTATTCCAACTTCTGTATGGATTATCAACTATTTTACTAGCCATAGATTCATCAAAATAAGCAAACAACACACAAAAAACAGAATCTGTCAAAAACAGAACAGTCTGTAGTAATCTGTAGCTAGCGCAAGATCTGGAACCCCAAAAATTCTAAAATAAATTCTGGACGTGAGTAATTTATCTATTAATTATCTTCAAAAAGAATTAACTAAATATAACTCTCCAAATAAAAATTACAGCAGTTTTCGTGAGCGCTAAAGTTTCTGTTTTTTAAAGCAAGTTCAACAAGACTTTCCCCAAGTCTTCCCAACGGTTCTACTTGGCAAAAACACTAATTAAACACAAAAAAACACAACCAAAACGGAGGCTAAATAAATTATTTATTACTAAACAGGAGCAAAAATCAAGAATAAAAATAAAATTGGGTTGCCTCCCAACAAGCGCTATCGTTTAACGCCCCTAGCTAGGCATAAAAGCGAGGATAGATCTAGGTATTGCCATCTTTGGTAGGCAATCCATAAGTGGCTCTCATGATAGTTTCATATGGAAATTTTATTTTATTTCTTGGAAAGTGTTCCATGCCCTTTTATAATGGAAATTGAAATCTAATATTCCCTTCCTTCATATCAATAATCGCACCAACCGTTCTAAGGAAAGGTCTACCAAGAATAATAGGGCAAGAAGGATTGCAATCTATATCAAGAACAATGAAATCAACGGGCACATAATTCCTATTTGCAACAATAAGAATATCATTAATCCTTCCCATAGGTTTCTTAATAGTAGAATCCGCAAGATGCAAGTTTAGAGAGCAATCATCAAAATCGTGGAAATCTAGCAAATCACACAAAGTTTTGGGGATAGTGGAAACACTAGCACCCAAATCACACAAAGCATAAAACTCATGATCTTTAATTTTAATTTTAATATTTGCTTCCCACTCATCATAGAGTTTTCTAGGGATAGAAACATTCAACTCAAGTTTTTCTTCATAAGATTGCATCAAGGCATCAACAATATGTTCGGTGAAGGCTTTCTTTTGACTATAAGCATGTGGAGAATTTAGCACGGATTGCAACAAGGAAATACAATCAATTAAAGAGCAACTTTCATAATTAAATTCCTTGAAATCCAATATAGTGGGTTTAGCAACATCTAGATTTTTATTTCTTTCAAACACACTTCCATCAATTTCATCATAAAGATCTAAATACTCCGAATTTTTAGAATGCCTTCTAGGTAAAGGAAGATCATATTCAGTTTCATCAAGATTCATATTGCAAAACAAATATTTAATAGGAGACACATCAATAACTTTTAGATCTTCATCTTGATTTTCATAGGAATTGGAAGAACACGCTTTAATAAAGGCATCTTTGGAAGCACGCATCCTAGCAGTTCTTTCCTTGCACTCATCAATGGAAATTATCATGGCTTTGAGAGACTCATTGATATCATGCTTAGGAGGAATAGATCTAAGATTTAAAGAATCAACCTCAAGAGAAATTCTATCAACGTTCCTAGCCAAATCATCAACTTTAAGCAATTTCTCTTCAAGCAAAGCATTAAAATTCTTTGTGAATTCATAAACTCTTTAACACTATTCTCAAATTCAGAGGGCATCTTATTATAATTTCCATAAGATTTGTTGTAGGAATTCCCATAATTATTAGAAGGATTACTAGGATATGGCCTAGGATTAAAATTCCCTCTATAAGCGTTGTTACCAAACTTATTCCTACCAACAAAATTCACATCCATAGATTCATTGTTATTCTCAATCAAAGTAGACAAAGGCATATCATTAGGATCATAAGAAACACTCTTAGTAGCAAATAATTTCATAAGTTCATCCATCTTTCCACTCAAAACATTGATTTCTTATATCGCATGCACTTTTTTATTAGAAGATCTTTCAATATGCCATTGAGAATAATTAACCATAATATTATCTAGGAGTTTAGTAGCATCTCCTAAAGTGATTTCCATAAAAGTGCCTCCCACGGCCGAATCTAAAAGATTTCTAGAAGCAAAATTCAATCCGGCATAAAATTTTTGTATAATCACCCACGAATTCAAACCATGAGTAGGGCAATTACGTATCATTAATTTCATTCTCTCCCAGGCTTGTGCAACATGTTCATGATCAAGTTGCTTAAAGTTCATAATATCGTTTCTAAGAGAGATGATCTTAGCGGAAGGGAAATACTTAGAGATAAAAACATATTTGCACTTGTTCCAAGAATCAATACTATTTTTAGGCAAAGACGAATACCAAGCTTTAGCACGATCTCCAAGCCAAAAAGGAAATAGCTTCAATTTAACGACATCATTATCGACATCCTTTTTCTTTTGCATATCACATAAATCAACGAAGCTTTTCAGATGAGTAGCGGCATCTTCACTAGGAAGGCCGGCGAATTGATCTTTCATAACAAGATTCAACAAAGCAGTATTGATTTCGCAAGATTCAGTATTGGCAAGAGGAGCAATCGGAGTGCTAAGGAAATCATTATTATTGGTATTGGTGAAGTCACACAATTTGGTAGTATCTTGAGCCATCGCGACAAACAAGCAATCCAACACACGTGCAAACAAAAGGCAAGCGAGAAAAAGGCAAACGGAAAAGACAGGCGGAGAAGGAGAAGGAGATTGGGAAAGAGAGGGCGAATAAAACGACAAGGGTGAAGTGGGGGAGAGGAAAACGAGAGGCAAATGGCAACTAATGTAATGCGAGAGATAGGGATTGTGATGGGTACTTGGTATGTTGACTTTTTGCGTAGACTCCCAGGCAACGGCGCCATAAATTCTTCTTGCTACCTCTTGAGCTTGCATTGGATTTCCCCGAAGAGGAAGGGATGATGCAGCAGAGTAGCGTAAGTATTTCCCTCAGTTTTTGAGAACCAAGGTATCAATCCATTAGGAGGCCACGCTCAAGTCCCTCGTACCTGCACCAAACGATAGCTACTCGCAACCAACACGATTAGGGGTTGTCAATCCCTTCACGGTCACTTACGAGAGTGAGATCTGATAGATATAATATTTTTGGTTTTTTTGGTATAGAGATGAAAAGTAAAAGGCAAAGTAAAAAAGCAAAGCAAGATTAAAGTGATGGAGATTGATATGATGACAATAGACCCAGGGGCCATAGGTTTCACTAGTGGCTTCTCTTAAGAGCATAAGTATTTTACGGTGGGTGAACAAATTACTATTAAGCAATTGACAGAATTGAGCATAGTTATGAGAATATCTACGCATGATCATGTATATAGGCATCACATCCGTGACAAGTAGACCGAAACGATTCTGCATCTACAACTATTACTCCACTCATCGACCGCTATCCAGCATGCATCTAGAGTATTAAGTTAAAAACAGAGTAACGCTTTAAGCAAGATGACATGATGTACAGAGATAAATTCATGCAATATGAAATAAACCCCATCTTGTTATCCTCGATGGCAACGATGCAATACGTGCCTTGCTGCCCCTTCTGTCACTGGGAAAGGACACCGCAAGATCGAACCCAAAGCTAAGCACTTCTCCCATGGCAAGAACTACCAATCTAGTTGGCCAAACCAAACGGATAATTCGAAGAGACTTGCAAAGATAACCAATCATACATAAAAGAATTCATAAAAGATTCAAATATTATTCATAGATAGACTTGATCATAAACCCACAATTCATCGGTCTCAACAAACACACCGCAAAAAGAAGAAGATTACATCGAATAGATCTCCACAAGAGAGGGGGAGAACTTTGTATTGAGATCCAAAAAGAGAGAAGAAGCCATCTAGCTACTAACTATGGACCCGAAGGTCTGAGGTAAACTACTCACACTTCATCGGAGAGGCTATGATGATGTAGAAGCCCTCCGTGATGACGGCCCTCTCCGGCGGAGCTCCGGAACAGGCCCCAAGATGGGATCTCGTGGATACAGAAAGTTGCGGCGGTGGAATTAGGTTTTTGGCTCCGCCTTTGTTCGTTTGGGGGTACGTAGGTATATATAGGAGGAAGAAGTACGTCGGTGGAGCTTCGGTGGGCCCACGAGGGTGGGGGCACGCCTGGGGGTATAGGGCGCGCCCCCTACCTCGTGCCCACCTCAAAGCTTCCTTGGCGTAGGGTCCAAGTCTCGTGGGTCATATTCGGGAAGAAAATCACGTTCCAGAAAGGTTTATTCCGTTTGGACTCCGTTTGATATTCCGTTTCTTCGAAACACTGAAATAGGCAAAAAACAGCAATTCTGGGCTGGGCCTCCGGTTAATAGGTTAGTCCCAAAAATAATATAGAAGTGGAAAATAAAGCCCAATATAGTCCAAAACAGTAGATAATATAGCATGGAGCAATCAAAAATTATAGATACGTTGGAGACGTATCTAGATGCATCAACATGGTATAGGCAATGTGATGATATGGAGTCTTGGAACTACAAACGGTTGAAATTGGAATTTCATCAGAAGTTTTATCCTATGCATCTTGTTCATCATGATCGCAATTATATATATAATTTTTGTCCTCGCGAAGGAGAAAGCATCGCTCAAGCTTGGGGGATGCTTAAATCAATGTTATATTCATGCCCCAATCATGAGCTCTCAAGAGAAATGATTATTCAAAAATTTTATGCTTGGCTTTCTGATAACAATCGCACCATGCTTGATACTTCTTGTGCTGGCTCTTTTATGATGAAGACTATTGAATCCGAATGGGATTTATTGGAAAGAATTAAACGCAACTCCGAAGATTGGGACCTCGACAATGGTAAGGAGTCAGGTATGACACCTAGTTTTGATTGTGTTAAATCTTTTATGGATACCGATATTTTTCGTAAATTTAGCACTAAATATGGACTTGACTCTGAGATAGTAGCTTCTTTCTATGAATCTTTTGCTGCCTATGTTGATCTCCCCAAGGAGAAGTGGTTTAAATATCATCCTCCCATAGAAGTAAAAGTAGCTGCACCTATTAAAGTTGAAGAAAAGACTATTACTTATAATGATCCTATTGTTCCTACTTCTTATGTTGAGAAACCACCTTTCCCTATTAGGATAAAGGATCATGCTAAAGCTTCAACTGTGGTTCGTAAAAGCAATATTAAAACATATACACCTCCTGAGCAAGTTAAAGTTGAACCTAATATTGCTATTGCTAAAGATCTCTTGTATGATAATATAGATGGGCATGTTATTTATTTCTGTGATGAAACTACTAGAATTGCTAAACCCCGTGATACAGATAAACCTAGACCTGTGATAGGTATGCCTGTTATTTATGTTAAAATAGGAGATCATTGGTATCATGGCTTATGTGATATGGGTGCTAGTGCTAGTGCAATACCTATTGACCTGTACAACGAAATTATGCATGACATTGCACCTATTGAGTTAGAAGATATTGATGTCACAATTAAACTTGCTAATAGAGATACTATTTCACCAATGGGAATTGTTAGAGATGTTAAAGTCTTGTGTGGGAAAACTAAATATCCTGTTGATTTTCTTGTTCTTGGTTCCCCACAAGATAGCTTCTGTCCCATTATATTTGGTAGACCCTTCTTAAATACTGTTAATGCTACCATAGATTGCAAAAGAGATGTTACTGTCGATTTAGATGCTATGATTCATGAATTTAATTTTTCTAAATTTAGTAGACAACATCGTGAAGAAGAATTATCTAGTAAAGATGAAATTATTGGTCTTGCCTCTATTGCCGTACCTCCTAGTGATCCTTTAGAACAATATTTACTAGACCATGAAAATGATATGTTTATGAATGAAAGAAGGGAATTAGATGAAGTATTCTTTAAACAGGAACCTATTCTGAAACATAATTTACCTGTTGAAATCCTAGGAGATCCTCCTCCACCCAAGGGTGATCCTGTGTTTGAGCTTAAACCGTTACCGGATACTCTTAAATATGCTTATCTTGATGAGAAAAAGATATATCCTGTTATTATTAGTGCTAACCTTTCAGAACATGAAGAAGAGAGATTATTGAAAATTCTGAAGAAGCACCGTGCTGCTATTGGGTATACTCTTGATGATCTTAAGGGCATTAGTCCCACTCTATGTCAACATAAATTAATTTGGAAGAAGATGCTAAACCAGTTCATGATCATCAACACCGGCTGAATCCTAAAATGAAAGAAGTGGTAAGAAAGGAGATACTAAAGCTCCTTGAGGCAGGTATAATTTACCCTGCTGCTGATAGTTAGTGGGTAAGCCCTGTCCATTGTGTCCCTAAGAAGGGAGGCATTACTGTTGTTCCTAATGATAAAGATGAATTGATCCCTCAAAGAATTATTACTGGTTATAGGATGGTAATTGATTTCCGCAAATTAAATAAGGATACTAAAAAAGATCATTACCCCTTACCTTTTATCGATCAAATGCTAGAAAGATTATCCAAACATACACATTTTTGCTTTCTAGATGGTTATTCTGGTTTCTCTCAAATACCTGTGTCAGCTAAAGATCAATCAAAGACTACTTTTACATGCCCTTTTGGTACTTTTGCTTATAGACGTATGCCTTTTGGTTTATGTAATGCACTGCTACCTTTCAAAGATGCATGATGGCTATATTCTCTGACTTTTGTGAAAAGATTTGTGAGGTTTTCATGGACGACTTTTTTGTCTATGGTTCTTCTTTCGATGATTGCTTGAGCAACCTTGATCGAGTTTTGCAGAGATGTGAAGAAACTAATCTTGTCTTGAATTGGGAAAAGTGCCACTTTATGGCTAATGAAGGTATTGTTTTGGGGCATAAAATTTCTGAAAGAGGTATTGAAGTTGATAAGGCCAAGGTTGATGCTATTGAAAAGATTCCATGTCCCAAGGACATCAATGCTATAAGAAGTTTCCTTAGTCATGCCGGTTTTTATAGGAGGTTCATTAAGGACTTCTCAAAAATCTCTCGGCCTCTGACTAATTTATTACAAAAAGATATACCATTTGTCTTTGATGATGATTGTGTAGAAGCATTTGAAACACTTAAGAAAGCATTGATCTCTGCACCTATTGTTCAGCCACCTGATTGGAATTTACCCTTTGAAATTATGTGTGATGCTAGTGATTATGCTGTAGGTGCTGTTCTAGGACAAAGAGTTGATAAGAAACTAAATGTTATTCAATATGCTAGTAAAACTCTAGACAATGCTCAAAGAAATTATGCTACTACTGAAAAAGAATTCTTAGCAGTTGTATTTGCCTGTGATAAGTTTAGACCTTATATTGTTGATGCTAAAGTAACTATTCACGCTGATCATGCTGCTATTAAATATCTTATGGAAAAGAAAGATGCTAAACCTAGACTTATTAGATGGGTTCTCTTGCTTCAAGAATTTGATTTACATATTGTTGATACAAAAGGAGCTGAGAACCCCGTTGCAGACAACTTGTCTAGGTTAGAAAATGTGCTTGATGACCCACTACCTATTGATGATAGCTTTCTGATGAGCAATTAAATGTCGTAAATGCTTCTCATACTGCTCCATGGTATGCTGATTATGCTAATTACATTGTTGCTAAGTTTATACCACCTAGTTTCACATACCAGCAAAAGAAAAAGTTCTTCTATGATTTCAGTCATTACTTTTGGGATGACCCACATCTTTATAAAGAAGGAGTAGATGGTGTTATTAGACGTTGTGTACCTGAGCATGAACAGGAACAAATCCTACGCAAGTGTCACTCCGAAGCACATAAGGTACTACAATCTGGTTTTTATTGGCCTACTCTCTTCAAGGATGCCCGTAAGTTTGTCTTATCTTGTGATGAATGTCAAAGAATTGGTAATATTAGTAGACGTCAAGAAATGCCTATGAATTATTCACTTGTTATTGAACCATTTGATGTTTGGGGCTTTGACTATATGGGACCTTTTCCTTCCTGTAATGGTTATACACATATTTTAGTTATTGTTGATTACGTTACTAAGTGGGTAGAAGCTATTCCAACTAGCAGTGCTGATCATAACACTTCTATTAAAATGCTTAAAGAAGTTATCTTTCCAAGGTTTGGAGTCCCTAGATATTTAATGACTGATGGTGGTTCACATTTTATTCATGGTGCTTTCCGTAAAATGCTTGCTAAATAGTAAAATGCTTGCTAAATATGATGTTAATCATAGAATTGCATCCCCTTATCACCCTCAGTCTAGTGGTCAAGTAGAATTGAGTAATAGAGAACTCAAGTTAATTTTGCAAAAGACTGTTAATAGGTCCAGAAAGAATTGGTCCAAGAAACTTGATGATGCATTATGGGCCTATAGAACTGCATATAAAAATCCTATGGGTATGTGTCCGTATAAAATGGTCTATGGAAAAGCATGTAACTTACCTCTCAAACTAGAACACAAGGCTTATTGGGCTATTAAAGAATTAAATTATGATTTTAAACTTGCTGGTGAGAAGAGGTTATTTGATATTAATTCACTTGATGAATGGAGAACCCAAGCCTACGAAAATGCCAAGTTGTTTAAAGAAAAAGTTAAAAGGTGGCATGATAAAAGAGTACAAAAGCGTGAGTTTAATGTAGGTGATTATGTATTGCTATACAACTCTCGTTTAAGATTTTTTGCAGGAAAACTTCTCTCTAAATGGGAAGGTCCTTACGTTATCGAAGAGGTCTACCGTTCCGGTGCCATAAACATCAACAACTTCGAAGGCACGAATCCAAAGGTGGTAAATGGTCAAAGAATCAAACATTATATCTTAGGTAATCCCATAAATGTTGAAACCAATGTTATTGAAACCATAACCCCTAAGGAGTACATAGGGACACTTTCCGGAGCATTTCAGACTCCGAAAAGGAATAGGTATGTGGTACGATAAGTAAACCGACTCCAAAACAGTTTTTAAGGCAATATTTCTCCGTTTTGGAATATTTAGAAAAATAGAAAAATAAGCAGCAGTCCGGAAAGGACACGAGGGCTCCACGAGGGTGGAGGGCGCGCCCTACCCCCTGGGCGCGCCCCCTACCTCGTGGGCACCTCGTGTGCTCTCCGGACTCCGTTTTCTTACAGAACACGTATTTTGGTCGGTAAAAATTCATTATATAACCTCCCGGGGGTTTTGACTCCTGTATCACGCAAAATCCTCTTGTTTTTGTTTCGAGCTGTTTTCTGTCAGGGTTGTCAAGGCCAGCCACTATGTCGTCTCCCTCCTCCTCCAACCATGAGGGCAACGATACTTGGCTAATGAAGATAGAGCTGAAGAGAGAAGAACCTATGGAGATCAACAAGGATGAAGGGATCAAGAAGGCCATGGAGGACCAAGTTCCAGCAACAGAAGACACCCTTCAACTGGATCACAATCTTCTTACCCCAACAGAAATTGAAGCTTTCAAGATGATTGAGTTGGCTCGTATACAAAATAAGTATCTCACACGTGAAAATATTTTGTTGAAGGAGCATATCATCGCACTCAAGGGCATTATCCGCAAGCTAGAAGACCTCCTACGCACGATGTGCGACTATCCATCATCAACAACTCCACCTTCTTCTCCAACAAAGAAGAATTGAGTATCTGGTATGGGCACTCCACTTGGCAACCGCCAAGCTTGGGGGAGTGCCCCGGTATCGTACCACCATCACCCTTATCTTTACCGTTTTTCTTAGTTCGATCCTTTTAGTAATATCTTGATCTGGTAGAATCAAAGTTCTTAGTATGATCTAGTTGTGAGTTTTGCTTTATTATCCTTCTATGTAATCGAGTCCGTGAGCTATATAATAAATATTAGTGTTGAGTCAAGGGCTTGATTATTTTTGCCATGATCCCAAGTGAATAAAGGAAAAGAGAAAGAAATAAAAAGAAACAAAAGAGATCATGTGACTCTTATGGAGAGTAAGGAGCTCACATAGAAAGAGTATGATGAATAAAAGTTATTGAGGGTTTACAAACATAGTTTTGGTCATCGTTGCAATTAATAGGAAGTAATAAAGAAAGAGAGGTCTTCACATATAAATATACTATCTTGGACATCTTTTATGATTGTGAGCACCCATTAAAATATGACATGCTAAAGAGTTGACATTGGACAAGAAAGACAACATCATAGGTTATGTTTTCTTACATCTAAGATAAATTATATTATCTTGGATCCTCCAACATGTTGAGCTTGCCTTTCCCCCTCATGCTAGCCAAATTCATTGCACCAAGTAGAGATACTACTTGTGCTTCCAAATACCCTTAAACCAGTTTTGCCATGAGAGTCCACCATACCTACCTCTGGATTGAGTAAGATCCGTCAAGTAAGTTGTCATCGGTGCAAGAAAAAAACATTTGCTCTCTAAATATGTATGATTGATTGGTGTGGAAGAAATAAGCTTTATACAATCGTGTGATATGGAAGTAATAAAAGCAACAGACTACATAATAAAGGTCCATATCACAAGTGGCAATATAAAGTGACGTTCTTTCCCATTAGGATTTTGTGCATCCAACCATAAAAGCGCATGACAACCTCTGCTTCCCTCTGCGAAGGGCCTATCTTTTACTTTTATCTCCTATACTGCAAAAGAGTCATGGTGATCTTCACCCTTCCTTTTCACATTTTATCCTTTGGCAAGCACAATATGTTGGAAAGATCCCGGTATATATGGCTAATTAGATGTTGGTTTTCATGAACTATTACTGTTGACATTACCCTTGAGGTAAAACGTTGGGAGGCAAAAACTATAAGCCCCTATCTTTCTCTGTGTCCGATTAAAACTCCATAAACATAAATATTGCATGAGTGTCAGCAATTGTGAAAGATTATATGATAGTTGAGTATGTGGAATTGCTGAAAGGCTCTTATACATTGACTCTTTCCTATGTTACGATAAATTGCAATTGCTTCAATGACTGAGATTATAGTTTGTTAGTTTTCAATGAAGTTTACGATTCATACTTGATATTGTGATTGAATTATTACTCTAGCATAAGAAATCATATGACAAGAATTATATAAGTTGCTGTTCTAAGAATGATCATCATGCCCTCATGTCCGTATTTTATTTTTATCAACACCTTCATCTCTAAACATGTGGACATATTTTTCGATTTCAGCTTTTCGCTTGAGGACAAGCGAGGTCTAAGCTTGGGGGAGTTGATACGTCCATTTTGCATAATGCTTTTATATCAATATTTATTGCATTATGGGCTGTTATTACACATTATGTCACAATAATTATGCCTATTCTCTCTTATTTTACAAGGTTCACATAAAGAGGGAGAATGTCGGCAGCTGGGATTCTGGCTGGAAAAGGAGCAAATATTAGAGACCTATTCTGCATAGGTCCAAAAGTCCTGAAACTTCACGGATGATGTTTTCCAAATTTATAAAAAACATTGAGTGCAAGAACTTCACCAGGGGGCCACACCCTGCCCACGAGGGTGGGGGCGCGCCCTACCCCCTGGGTGCGCCCCCTACCTCGTGGGCCCTCTGGTGGCCCTCCACTGACCATCTTCTGCTATATGGACTCTTTCGATGGGAAAAAAATCATAAGCCATCTTCTCGGACGAAACTCCGCCGCCACGAGGCGGAACCTTGGCGCAGCCAATCTAGGGTTCTGGCGGGGCTGTTCTGGCGGGGAAACTCCCCTCCCAGAGAGGGAAATCATCGCCGTCATCATCACCAACGCTCCTCTCATCGGGAGAGGGCAATCTCCATCAACATCTTCATCAGCACCATCTCATCTCAAAACCCTAGTTCATCTCTTGTATCCAATTCTTGTCTCCAAGTCCGGGATTGGTGCTAGTAGGTTCCTAGTAGTGTTAATTACTCCTTGTAGTTGATGCTAGTTGGTTTAATTGGTGGAAGATCATATGTTCATATCCTATATGCACATTAATACCCCTCTGATTATGAACATGTTTATGCTTTGTGAGTAGTTACTTTTGTTCCTGAGGACATGGGAGAAGTCTTGCTATTAGTAGTCATGTGAATGTGGTATTCGTTCGATATTTTGATGAGATGTATGTTGTCTCTCCTCTAGTGGTGTTATGTGAACGTCGACTACATGACATTTCACCATTGTTTGGGCCTAGAGGAAGGCATTGGGAAGTAATAAGTAGATGATGGGTTGCTAGAGTGACATAAGCTTAAACCCTAGTTTATGCGTTGCTTCGTAAGGGGCTGAATTGGATCCATATGTTTCATGCTATGGTTAGGTTTACCTTAATAATTTTGTTGTATTTGCGGATGCTTGCAATAGAGGTTAATCATAAGCGGGATGTTTGTCGAAGTAAGGGCAGCACCCAAGCACCGGTCCACCCACATACCAAATTATCAAAGTACCGAACGCGAATCATATGAGCGTGATGAAAACTAGCTTGACGATATTCCCATGTGTCCTCGGGAGCGCTTTACATTATATAAGAGTTTGTCCAGGCTTGTCCTTTGCTACAAAAAGGATTGGGCCACCTTGCTGCACTTTATTTACTTTTGTTACTTGTTGCTCGTTACAATTATCTTATCATAAAATTATCTGTTACCACTTATTTCAGTACTTGCAGAGAATACCTTGCTGGAAACCGCTTATCATTTCCTTCTACTCCTTGTTGGGTTCGACACTCTTACTTATCGAAAGGACTACGATAGATCCCCTATACTTGTGGGTCATCAATAGTGAGCCAAACCATCTTGAGGACAGCGAGATGACCCCAAGGTCCTGTCTTGATGAAGACAGTGAGTTGAAGCTACTCACCAGCAGGTGTGAGACAACCTCTGTGTAGTCGCTGCCTCAATCAGTTCGACTTCTTCAGTCTTAACTTAAAGCGGAAAGGCTTGCTTTAGCTCAGCTCCGATTTGAAGTCAAAGATGTAATGAATATGTCACAGGACTGCCTTGCGCACTATGGTGCCATACAACTAGGGATGAAGCATCTATCGTTGACACAACTGAGGTCTCACCAGCTTGTTCGGCTGCTTGCGGGGCCCGACCTTGCCAGGTCTAGTGCCTTCTGAAGTACTCTCGGTTTTGTATATTCTTTTGTCGGCGCGTTTATATGCACTGGTGGCGACCTTTGATGCCCAGTGTATGTAATCCGTGGTCATGTTGCGCTTTATTATCACCGGTAGCGAACTTTGATTCCCAGTGGATGTAATATGCTGTAATTTCTTTATTGTATAGTCTAGGTTTATTCTTTGGTCGGTATGATGTAATTTAGTCCGGAAGGTTCAGTGGATCTCAGTGTTATCGGTCTTCAGGCCGGCTCGTTACTCATATGGGCCAAAACGTGGGCCTATAATCATCTTGGGCCATTAGCAGGTCTAAACCTATAGTAGTTTCCCGCCTTTAACAGGCCATGGGCTACATATTTACTATAGTGACACTAGACCTCCTACGGGCCGTAGAAACAATGGGCCTTCTACGGTCCGTTGAAACAATGGGCCTTCTACGGGCCATAAAAACAATGGGCCTTCTACGGACCGTATCATCAATGGGCCTTATACGGGCCGTATCATCAATGGGCCTTATACGGGCCGTATGATCGATTGGCCAAACATGGGCCAAAAACAGACTGCATTATGACCGTAAACGGGCTAGAGTTGGAGTCGTCCGTTCATGGGCCGACCATAACGGGCCGTCGTTAATAGGCCGTATTTGATGACGCTATGAAAATGGCCCAACGTATTAACGGTCCGCAAACGGCCCGACTGTAACCATGGGCTGAATTTGGCCCACAAGTAGAAAATGGCAGTAACGGGCCGTAAGTAACCAAATGCTAGAAATGAGCCAAGAATAAATGGGCCCTGAGAAGGCCGAAAGATAACATGGGCTGCAAACGACCCAATGGATTAATGGGCCGTTAATGGGTATAAAGTGATACACTATTCATTACGGGCCAGTTTCACCACAGGTCGTTAATGGGCCAAGAGTTACAAAGGGCCTCATATGGGTCAAAAGACATCATGGGCCATACATGGGGCGGAACTTAAAATGGGCTGGAATCATATTGGACGGCCCAGATGACGCTATTGGGCCTAATTCGGATAGGTCATAACGGGCCCTGGGTTAGCGGGCTATAAATGGGCTATATGCGAATAGGCCGTTAACAGGCTTTTCGTGGGATGGCCCACCACCTTTTGACCAAGTCAAACGGGTCGGCCTTTTCACAGGAATGGGCCTCTGTTCGACCGTGCCACGTGTTGACGTATCATAGGTGCCTTCGGTCCAATGAGTGGATGACATCTGTCCCAACGGTGAGCCGACACGTGTTTCCTCTAGCCAATGATGATTTTACACGTAGAAAATCCACATTGGTCGGGGCTGTTAGTGGGTTATCGGATCCAAAACCGGACCTGATAGCTTAACAGCGTTCCGTTACGGTGGATGCCACGTGACGGTCACCCTTGACGAAAGCACTTCTGTGACGCGCGATTTATCGTCATGGAAGTGGACACTTCCGTGATGATAATTTTGGTAATGTCATGGAACACTTCTATGATAGCACAGATATGACTATCTTGATTTTGTCATAAAATCGTCATGGATGTACATGCATGATAAAAAAACACGACCTACTGTGACAAACACGTATCATCACGAAAGTGTATTTTTTTTGTAGTGTGGACACTCGAGAAAGAGGTGTTTAATCGTTTCGTTTTGATCACAAAAACAACACCTGGGGTTACCAACCCAATTCTCTTTCATCAAATTATGTTTGGTCAAGATGACTTCTTTATGGACGAACCACATAAAGATCTTGATGCGGAGTGAAACTTTAATCTTCCATATGGTAAATTAATATGAACATCAGTTACAGCAATGGACTACTGAGGTTAATGGCATCTGCTGTAGTGAGTCCATGATGTACTCCTTGGCTCCTCGTACATAGAAAATAAAGACAGTTGAGCCCAATGATTCCTCTTGTGCATTGCACCAAACACATGGCATGTACACCGTAATGGAAATCAAAGTCTGGATAGACAAAAGAAACATGAGACACAAAAAGTTAATCAGGAAGAGAGTTCGCTTGAGCAAACCCACCTGGCGCCCGGCTTGCCGGGTGATCAGCGCACGGGCCACTAATCAAAGAGTCACCATCCATATATTTATATTGCGAACCTTTTTTGCAGGAAAATATTTCAGACCTTATTCCTAGGAAACAAAATACTAAGCATAGTGTGTATCATTTGAACAATGTTAAAGATGTAGAGGGGATCGAACATCAAAAGTTGATTCCAGTAGGCTTCCCACTATCACCCAGCACTGTGTCAAACTGTCAATATAAGATGTCAAGATCGAGCATGACAATGCATCCCACCCTTCCTCCCCTGGCTTCGCCTCTAAGCCGCTAGGAGAAGCTCATCACATCATGCTTCCATAACAATGAACGACCAGGTGGTGCAGGTAGCCGCCGTCGTGCTGTGGTGAGTGCTAGGGATTTTACAACCTCGCCGACCCACCAAGAAACATAGAAATTAGTCCTGGTGAAAAAAGAAAGATGGAGAAGGAGGCAACCAGGTTGAGGTTCCCCAGCAAAATGAAGAGATACTTCCCTACCATGGTGGTTGACGACTGCCCTACCACCACCAGCGCGCCGACAAACACCCTGGCGTGGGGATCCATCAAGAGGACCTTAGTTGAGCCATCATCGTCGGTAGCGCAGGCGCGCTTACGGATGAAGTCCCCGGCTTGGCCCGACCACCTCCGCTTGGGTTTCGCAACCTCGTTTGCCCATCGCCGATGTTGCCATCAGCCACCCTCGTCTCTCTCTCTCTCTCTCTCTCTCTCTCTCTCTGCAGCGGCGACGACAGTAGTGGCGGCGATGGCAGTAGTGGCGGCGCATAGGTTTCACCTTAGGTCAAGAGATCGGGGAGTGGTCCACATGTTAAGAAGTGAATAACTCTGATGAATCTTGAGCCAACACATATTTACCTGTAACATAATTATTTATTTATTTTTTGAAAAGAAGGAATACCTTCGGCTTCTACATCAGTCGATGCATGTAGCCATATTATTAGAAATCAAAGCAGAGTCTTAACATCCAAGGAAGCTCAAAATCTGGTAATAAAGCGCCACATCCGACGATAAAGAACATGCTACGATGCCTACACATCTAGCCTATTATTAACTCGCCATCCAAATCGGCTGAAGATAGCCCATACTACCGTCCCCCAGCGGTTGCACCCAAAAACCATAGACCCCCTGTAGTCCGCATGAGTAACGACCACATACGAATCCATGCTGTAGCTCTGGATAACCTGCGAAAAATTGGTGAATGTTGTACCATTAAAAATCATATCATTTGTAGTGTTCCATATAGCTCATAATAAAGCACATATCCCTATCCGAATATGTTTAGCTATGTGTATGTCTACTTCATTAAGCCACGTTACAAATAACGTGTTCATGCTCATTGGAGGTTGGATGTTAAAATCTATGTGGATAGATCGCCATAACAATTTTGCAAGTGGACACTCGAGAAAGAGGTGTTTAATCATTTCGTTTTGATCACAAGAACAGCACCTGGGATTACCAACCTAATTCCTTTTCATCAAATGATCTTTGGTCAAGATGACTTCTTTATGGACGAACCACATAAAGATCTTGATGTGGAGTGAAACTTTAATATTCCATATGGTAAATTGATATGAACATTAGTTACAGCAATGGACTACGGAGACTAATGGCATATGCTGTAGTGAGTCCATGATGTACTCCTTAGCTCCTTGTACATAGAAAATAAAGACCGTTGAGCCCAATGATTCCTCTTGTGCATTGCATCAAACACATGCCATGTACACCGTAATGGAATCAAAGTTTGGATAGACAAAAGAAACATGAGACATAAAAAGTTAATCAGGAAGAGAGTTTGCTTGAGCAAACCCAGCCGACGCCCCGCTTGTCGGGTGATCAGCGCACGGGCCACTAATCAAAGCGTCATCATCCATATATTTATATTGCGGACTTTTTTGCAGGAAAACAGTCCAAATCTTATTCCTTGGAAACGAAATACTAAGCATAGTGTGTATCATTTGAACTATGTTAAGGAAGTAGAGGGGATCGAATCTCAAAAGTTGATTCCAGTAGGCTTCCCACTGTCGCCCATCACTATGTCAAACTGTCAGTACAAGATGTCAAGATCGAGCGTGACAATGCATCCCTCCCTTCCTCCTCGGGCTTCACCTCTAAGCCTCTAGAAGAAGTTCATCACATCATGCTTTCATTACAATGAACGGTGAAGTGGTGCAGGTAGCCGCCGCCGTGCTGTGGTGAGTGCTAGGGATTTGGCAACGTCGCCATCCCACCAAGAAATATAGAAATTAGTACTGATGAAAAAACAAAAATGGAAAAGGAGACAACCCGGTTGAGATTTCCCAACAAAACGAAGAGACACTTCCCTACCATGGCGGCTGGCGGCTGCCCTACCACCAGCAGCGCGGCGACGAAAACCCTAGAGCGGGGATCCATCAAGAGGACCTCGGTTGAGTTGTCATCATCGGTAGCGCAGGTGCGCTTACGGATGAAGTCCCCAGCCTGGCCCAACCACCGACGCTTGAGTTTCGCAAGCTCGTTTGCCCGTCACCGTTGTTACCATCAACCACCCTCGTCTCTCTCTCCCTCTCCCTCTCCCTTCCTCCCTCTCTCTCTCTCGGCAACGGCGACGACAGTAGTGGCGTCTCCCTCCCTCCCTCTCTCTCTCTCGACAGCGACGATGACAGTAGTTGCGGCGATGGCAGTAGTGACGGCGCGCATAGGTTTCACCCTAGGTCAAGAGATCGGGGAGGGGCCTGTGCGGTGTCAACATCACGATTGTCTATTTGGGATCGAATGAGAAGCCTCGAAATTTGTTTCTAGAGTAGCGGCCCACACGGGAGGAAGAGGTCCATCGGACGGTCCAAAATGATTCAGACGCGCGACCTAACAAGGAAGAGGTTCATTGGACGGTCAAAAATGATCTAACGATCAAAATTGTTGATAACGTGAGAGGCTTTCTAACATGCTTTGTTTTAATGCATCTAATAATAAATGGGTCCGAGCCTTTAACTAGGCTAAACGTAGTTGTGGGCCAACCCTATAGGCGTTTCCTCGTCAGGAACCGACTGCATTGTGGTTGATATGATTCCAGCTAGTCGCCAAACTTGAAGCCCCATTTGCATGCAGCCGAGAGATTTTGATATCCGTGTTTACGAACTGGTCCTTGATCTATAAAAGGAAAATTGGGTTACTGTTGAAGATGCCCTTACATCATTTACATCATGTGGTCTAGGCACGAAATAAAGTCGGATCGATCATTTATTACAATAGAAAAGGAAAAGAGCATACGTGCACACGTACACAATCCACGCAGACAAACAAAGACAAGTGTCCACGCATGCACAACACAGCAGTGCGCGCAGCCGATACACTATGCGGTGACTGACGGACGTTCTCACTGCACCTTCACCTCAGTGACGCTCCTCTGGCTCCCGGGCACGCGCGGCACCGTCACGTACAGCACGCCGTCCTTCACCTCCGCCGCGATCCCGTCCACCCGCGCGTCCTCCGGGAGCAGCAGGCTCGCGTGGTAGCACCCGTAGCTGCTCGTCGACCACCATTCGCCGTCGCCACCGTGCTCATCCTCCACCCTCTTCTCGCCCCGGATGACCAGCGCGCCGTCCTCCACCGTGACCCGCACGTCGTCCTTCCCCAGCCCCGGCACCTCGAACCGCAGCCTGTACCGCTCCTCGTCCTCCCGCACCTTCCCGAACAGCGGCCGCCACCGCTCCAGCGGCCGGCTCAGGGTCTCCGCGACGTGCGACAGCGCGCTCCCAAGCCCTGCATGTACACCTACGTCAACAACCGCCGGCGGGACGGCGTGCGCGACAGTCTGGAAAGAAGTACGGAGGGAGTAGCCGCTATGTACCGTTGACGAGGCGGAATGGCGCGAAGTCCCGAAGGTCTCTCCAAGGCCAACGGCCCCCGGGAGCAGTGGCAGAGCTGGAACGGTCCGCCACGGCGACCTCCCGGCGGTTCGTCTCTCCTTCCAGGGGAGCCCTGGTCGCGGCGCTGTCAGCTGCCGCGGAGGAGAAGAGGGACCGGAGGTCCATTCCTCCGTGAGAACTGGCTGACGCTGGCCTCGCCATAGCTGCCGCGCGGCCGGCGAGGGCCTTCTTGAGGCACAGGCGAGCTAAAGCCATGTGTCCTGTAACAAACTCTGCTCGGTGAGTTGCAGTGTGCTCTTCGTCACTTTGCTCTTTGGTCGCTCTGCTTGAACACACGGAGACGGGTTGCATTATAAAGCGGCAACACACAAGAGAAGCAAGGAGATGCATCTGGAACTCTGGAAAGAACCGAACACTTCCGAAACCTTCTCGTAGCAACTAGAGCAGTTGCTCTAGCGAAGTCGCCCTATGAATATGGAGCGCAGTGATCTAAACGATGGGAAATGCATTGAAGCACCCGGGTGCACGCACTCGTATATAAAAATAGTATTAAAAATAAGAAATTTTAAAAAAAATCTGAATTTTTGGATATCAAAAATAAGTATTCATTGTACACATGTGTTCATTTTCGTGGGAAATGGATGCCTGCGGTATCCGCGGCACAGGAATTACGGTTTGACATATAGTATATCCAATTTTTTTTCTAAACATAACAATTTTTTTCTTTTTTATTACATTACCTCGAGCACCCATTCCTCACAAAACTGAACACGGATATACAATGGACTCCCAGGTTGGATATTCCGAAATTTCTGATTTTTTTTTAAATTTTCTAATATGTTTTTAGTGCTATATTCGTATAGGGGTGTGTGGCACCTGAGAGCCTCAAATCCTCGTCCATATTCTTCTTTATGAAGGAAGTATTTCATATGGCCGCATTGGCTATGTGCATAAAGACTTTTTTTATTGCACATAAAAGACATGTGTGTTTCACTTGTCATAAACAGACTTTAGTTCGATATCAATCGCCGCCTCATTGTTTCCATTCAAAATTAAATATTGATTTCAAGCAGGATTTCGATATAGTTATGAAAATGCATCAAGTCGACTAGAGGGAGGGTGAATAGGCGATTTTTACAAATTCGTCACTGAGGAATTTCAGGGTGAAGAAATTCCTAAGTCACGAACGACTAGCAGCGGAATAAGTATTCAGGTGCAAACATAACAGAACAAAGGCACAATCATCATGATGAAATGAAAACAAGCACAGAGTACAGAAAGCGTAAACACATGATAAGCAGGCTGAAGACAAACTGACTGAAAAAATTAAACTGAGAAAATTGAGAAAGTCTTCAGTCAAAGTTTTCAAACAATAGCGATCAAGTACACAACACGGTAATGAGGAAATGAAAGGGTTGAAGAAATAAAACAGTTAGCTCGGTGAAGATAATGATTTGGTAGACCAGTTCCAACTGTTGTGACAGTTGTACGTCTGGTTGGAGCGGTTAGGTATTTAAATCTGAGGACACACAGTTCTTACCGTACTCTCCTTGAGCTAATGTCACACGGACCTCGCCCAATCACTCGTGGTAAGTCTTCAGGTGACTTCCAAACCTTCACAAACTTGGTCACCCGGCGATCCATAATTTTCTTTTGGATGCTCTAGACCATGACACCTAACCGTCTGGAGGATGCATAGTCCTTAAAGGTAATAAATGTCGGTTCCACACAGGAACAATCTCTTCAGTGATGCTCAATCACTTTGGGTTTGTAGGTGTTTGGTTTGGGGTTTTGGGTTTTCCTCACTTGATGATTTCGCTCAAAGTCCTTGAAGGATGAAATGCTCTCAATGACAAGTGTCAGTTTCTCGCGGAGTAGCCAACCAACTAGTGGTTATAGGGGGTGGCTATTTATAGCCTAGGGAGCAGCCCGACATGACAAGGCATAAATGCCTTTCAATGATATGACCGTTAGGTGGGTGGATATTTTGAGACAGCTGGCAAGCAGCACAACAACGGTCGAAAATTTGGCTATCAAGTTCCTCGGGGCTATCATGTTCCTCACTTGTAGGCAATCCGCACTGGTGAATTCCTAACTCCTTAGTCAGAATAAATTCCTCAGAGAACAGAAGATCTTCGTCTCTATCACTGAAGAAATTGACTGGACTATATGAGATTTCGAATGGTTTCACTCGAAAGGATTGGTAGGTGTAGGATTTTGAGATGAGCATCACTTGGAAACTTTTTCTTAGTTTTACCTCGACCCCTTTTAACAATACGGTGTTTCCTATGACTCAAGAAAGAGAAAATGAAACTACGAAAACAAAAGTCTTCACGCTTCATGTTCCTCGCATCAATACCAAGTCTTCAGGATCACATCAATTTCTTCACTTTCAAAGTCTTCAGAAAACCAAAATCTTCAGTTGAAGACATTCATTTTTAGGGGTCGACTTTCTCTGTAAATATCAAACTCCTCATAGACTTATAGACCTTTGTACACTCACAAACACATTAGTCCCTTAACTTATAAGTCTTCAATACACCAAAATCACTAAGGGGCACTAGATGCACTTACAATCTCCCCATTTTTGGTGATTGATAATAATATAGGTTAAGTTTTCAATGGGGATAAACATATGAAGTGTAAATACTAATATTCAGGAATTTGATTGCAAAATATAGAAAAACTCCCCCTAAAGATGTGCATGTGTGAGGAATTTGCTTTTGAGAAGCAATGCACATTGAAGAGTAGTATCATGGAGATCCCCCTATATCTTGTAATTCATACACGCATTTAACATATAATATGAAGAATTTGAAATGCATGATGAAATATGGTGACTGATGTAATTCAGCATGTGTGCATCATCGTACATGAGGAAACAACATGCAGAAGAACATAGCGAAAGTATCAGACCACCATCGAAGTTAAGATTACAACTCGATCCAACAAAGTTTTCAGAAGAACGAGAGTTGTAACTTAGCAAAAAAACGCCCATGTAGATAGACCCGCTTGGAGACTAACTCAAATTTCTCCTCCTTTGTCATCGAATGATCAAAAGGGACGAAAAGTGAGGACTAACGCCCCTGAAGAATATCATCATGAAGTCGATGGAGGAGCGCCAGCGTTGTTTGGGTCGGTTGTTGAAGTAGGGCCTGCCACAGTGTCGTCCAAGTCTTCATTTTCATTAGTTTCACGCGATGAGGAATAAGAGCTGGCCACCAAGTGAGGAACTTTGACCTTCTTGAATTTCTTTGAAGGTGGCTGACACCAGTCAAAGTCCTGCTTGAAGCCCATCTTCTTGAGGTCATCTTCACCGTAGAGATGAGATAGTACAGCCCAGGTGCGATCAAATACTTCATGGAGGTAGTAATGGTTCTTCTTCAGTGAATTCTGAGTGATGGTCATGTTCTGAAGAATTGAACCAAACTGGCGCTTGACCCATTTATGGTTGCGATCGACCATTTGGTGAAGACTGAGGAGAAGCTCACGATCAGTCAGCACCCTTGGAGCCGTGCCTTGGGGATTTTTCTTTGAAGCATTGGTGGCAGAGTTATGAGTGGCAGAGTCATCATTGATGGAGTAGGATGCAGCTTTACGAAACTATCTATCCAAAGGACGAATGCCTTCATCGATAATAGAAGACTTGCCCTTCTCATCAAATGAGGAAATAGACCGTTTGAAGACTTTAATGGGTGGCAAGTAGCTGAGATGATTCTGAAAGTCTGCCTTGTAATTGATTGAAGACCTTGATTTGAGGAATCTCATAATCCAAGGAGCGTAAGGCTTCAACTCAAAAGGTGACAGTGCAACATTGGCTAGAGTCCTCATGAAGAAATCATGGTAGTTGATTCGAACACCATGAATGATGTTGAATAGAAAATTCTTCATGATGCCAACGACTTCTTCTTCATTAGAATCGTGGCCTTTGATAGGACTCGGGGTCTTGGTTAGAATGCGATAGATAGTCCTCGGCACATATAGCAATTCCTTCACGAGGAAATTGGTTCTGGGGGCTTGACCAGGCTTCAGCGGCTTCATCAATACTTGCATGTAATGATCAGATAGCTCAAGTTCATGGTAGATGAGCTAGGCACCTTCAAGGGGAGGACTGACAGGCAGCGCATGAAGCGGTTCAGAGGCTGGTGCTTTGAAGTGTGTGTTTTCTGTCATCCAGTCCAACACCCAAGAATTCACATCAACATTGCCGGTGATGTGCAGCGTCGCATAGAACTGAAGAATTAGTTCTTCATTCCAGTCAACGATATCGGTGCAGAGGTTGAGTAGCACAGCATCATGAGGAACACTGAGGGCTGGGGTGAAGCAAGGCAGCGATTCCATGTCAACATGAGGAATATGATCATGGTCGAAGATCTTGTCTTTGTCAAAAAGTAGAGAAGAATAGAAATTCATCCGACTTGCTGTCCAGAAACGCTTCCTTCGAAGACGGGCAGAGTCATATGGGGTGTAGTCAGTGAAGAATACATGCTCATGAAAGAAGTCATCTGCTTTGAATTTCTGCTTCTTTGAGAAGGGATTCTTCAGCTTGGGCTGAGGAGTATCAGTCAATGTCTTCGCAGCCTCAGGAATCACAGTCTCAGGAGCCGCAGCCTGAGGAATTTCAGTGCCAACATCTTCAGTGGCAGCCTGGGTCTCCATTTCTTCAACAGCATGAGCATCAGTACTAGTGGCTGGAATTTCTTCAGGTATGATGAGAAGAAAAGCTTGAGGTTCTTCAAAGCCCATAGGAATTTCTTTAGTCTGGGCAGAGGACTGAGGAATCTGTTGCGGTGGGGTGAACAATGGAGAATTGGGGTCCTAACTTTCCCAATAGTCATCATTCATAACAGGAGTGGAGCACCCAATGTCCATGTCTTCTTCTTCTACATCAATTTCCTCAACGCCTTCCTCTTCAACTGTGAATTGAGGCATGGGCGATGATACCAATGAAGTTGAAGGGATATCCTCCACTTCAATTTCTTCGTCCAACTGCTCTGACGAAGCAGCAGAAGGAACATCTTCATCAGATCCTCTTGGGATCTGATAATCCTCACCAAAGGGAACGAGTTCCTTTTATGGCATGCTCGAAACAGGAATAGCATCAATGGGATTGTCAAAAGAGCTTGTCAAAGTCTTCATCTTCTTTGGTACTGAAGACTCTGAGGCGGCTGATGCTTTCCTTTTATTCATGGTTTCTCGCTCCACAGTTTGGGTTTTCTTCGCTTCTGATACAGAAGGAAGAACTGGGCATGGTGTTGGTGCAGGAGGAGCAGAGGAAATTGGTTCTTTTTCCTCAGGCGCAACTGATTCAGTTGTCCTAGCATTGTTAATGTGTTCAGGCGAGTGAAAGATGCTTCACCTGGCCTAGCTTGTTCTTCAGGCACAACACTAGTGGTTGCCGTGGCAATTTCACTAGCGGCTGGGATATCTTCATCAGCCCTGGTACTTTCAGTTTCTTCAGCAGCCTAATTTTCATCAGCGGTGCTGGCATGACCTTCAGTTGGCTGGGCAGATGCTTCAGCCTGAGGAGATTCATGTTGCGTTGGGGCAGCAACATTTGAGGTGAAACCTTTAGCCAGTCTCACAAATATGACTTTGGCTCCAAGCCAATCTGCATGGTAGGTGCTGAATTCATCACTGAGTTGTTTAATCTTAGGCCTCTTTTGGTTCATAGGATAGGATTATCATAGGAATAGGAATTTTGTAGGAAATGAGATGGCATGTATCTCAAATCCTATGAGTAGGAATAGGAAACGAGATGTCATTTGGTTGACACCAAAGGAATTTTTCCATTGAGTCTAGGCTCATTTTTATTTTCCTATGAAATGTGGAGGATAGGAACCAATCCTATGTAGGAATAGGAATCTATTCCTATGAACCAAAGGGCTCTAAAGAAAAAAATCCTATAAAAATCCTATCCTCTAAAATTTCTATGAAATTCCTCCAAACCAAAGGAGGCATTAGACTGTATAGCAACAAGTTCATCAGTTTTTTCATCTTGACATCGTTTTTCTTCAGAAAGCACTCCTTCTTGTATTGAGCTTTCTTCAGTTGTCTGACCTTCTCATATTTCCACTTTTCTTCGCCAATGAAGACGGTCAACATGTGACTCTGGCCAGGAGTGAGCTTGAAGTCTGACATAGATGTGTTGGGGTCCTTGTGCCAGAGATCAATGTACTCAAGGATCAACTTGGGATCCAGAAGAAGAGGCACTTCACTTCCTTTGGCTCTAGCGGCCCTCTGCTGTCTATCTCCGATGATTTCAGTGAGTTCATCATCATCAGATTCGTCATCACTGGACGACACATGAAAAGCAACCTGCTTCTTGTGAGGACTTGGTCTATGATATGTCTCCAACGTGTCTATAATTTTTGATTGTTCCATGCTATTATATTACCCATCTTGGATGTTTTATATGCTATTTAATATGATTTTTGGGACTAACCTATTAACCTAGAGCCTAGTGCCAGTTTCTGTTTTTTCCTTATTTTGAGTTTTACAGAAAAGGAATACCAAACGGAGTCCAATTGACGTGACAATTTTTGATGATTTTTATGGACCAAAAGAAGCCCCCAAAGTAAAAGAGTTGGGCCAGAAGAGTCCAAAGCCATCCACGAGGGTGGAGGGCGCCCCCTGGGCTCGCCCCCTATCTCATGGATGACTCGGAGACCCCCCTAATGTGAGACCTACGCCAAAATTCCTATAAATAGAGAAACCTCCAGAAAATAACCTAGATCAGGAGTTATGTCGCCGCAAGCCTCTGTAGCCACCAAAAACCAATCGGACCCTGTTCCAGCACCCTGCTGAAAGGGGAATCATCACGGGTGGCCATCTTCATCATTCCGGCGCTCTCCAAGACGAGGAGGGAGTAGTTCACCCTCGGGGCTGAGGGTATGTACCAGTAGCTATGTGTTTGATCTCTCTCTCTCTCTCTCGTGTTCTTGATTTGGCACGATCTTGATGTATCGTGAGCTTTGCTACTATAGTTGGATCTTATCATGTTTCTCCCCCTCTACCTTCTTGTAATGGATTGAGTTTTACCTTTGAAGTTATCTTATCGGATTGAGTCTTTAAGGATTTGAGAACACTTGATGTATGTCTTGCGTGGGATACCCATGGTTACAATGGGGTATTCTATTGATTCACTTGATGTATGTTTTGGTGATCAACTTGCGAGTTATGTGACCTTGTGAATTTATGCATAGCGTTTGGCACACGTTTTCGTCTTGACTCTCTGGTAGAAACTGGGGGGCACTCTTTGAATTTCTTTGTGTTGGTTGAATAGATGAATCTGAGATTGTGTGATGCATATCGTATAATCATACCCGTGGATACTTCAGGTGACACTGGAGTATCTACGTGACATTAGGGTTTTGGTTGATTTGTGTCTTAAGGTGTTATTTTACTATGAACTCTAGGGCTGTTTGTGACACTTATAGGAATAGCCCAATGGATTGATTGAAAAGAATAACTTTGAGGTGGTTTCGTACCCTATAATAATCTCTTCGTTTGTTCTCCACTATTAGTGACTTTGGAGTGACTCTTTGTTGCATGTTGAGGGATAGTTATATGATCTAATTATGTTATTATTGTTGAGAGAACTTGCACTAGTGAAAGTATGAACCCTAGGCATTGTTTCGAAGCATTGTAATACCATTTGTGCTCACTTTTAGCATTAGTTACCTTGCTGTTTTTATATTTTCAGATTACAAAAACCTATATCTACCATCCATATTGCACTTGTATCACCATCTCTTCGCCAAACTAGTGCACCTATACAATTTACCATTGTATTGGGTGTGTCGGGGACACAAGAGACTCTTTGCTATTTGGTTGCAGGGTTGTTTGAGAAAGACCATCTTTATCCTACGCCTCCCACGGATTGATAAACCTTAGGTTATCCACTTGAGGGAAATTTGCTACTGTCCTACAAACCTCTGCACTTGGAGGCCCAACAACGTCTACAAGAAGAAGGTTGTGTAGTAGACATCAAGCTCTTTTCTGGCGCCGTTGCCGGGGAGGTGAGTGCTTGAAGGTATATCTTTAGATCTTGCAATCGAATCTTTTTATTTCTTGTTTTATCACTAGTTTAGTCTATAAAAAACTACAAAAAATGGAATTGAGGTTGCCTCATATGCTTCATCTTTTTTGAATATCCATGATGCTAATGATATGCAAAGCCATAAGCTTGGGGATGCTATGTTTGATGAAGATGATATTTTTTGTCCCCCAAGTTTTGATGAGCAAATTTATTATGATGAAAGCATCCCTCCTATCTATGATGATTATTGTGATGACATGTATGCTATAAATAATAATGATATCCATGAAACTTGTCATCATAATTTTAACTTTCAATTGGATTATGCCTCGCATGATAGTTATTTTGTTGAGTTTGCTCCCACTACTATTCATGAGAAGAAATTTGCTTATGTGGAGAGTAATAAAAATTCTATGCTTGTAGATCATGAAAAGAATGCTTTATGTGATAGTTATATTGTTGAATTCATTCATGATTCTACTGAAAATTATTATGAGGGAGGAATATATGCTTGTAGGAATTGCAATAATATCAACTTTCCTCTCTATGTGTTAAAAGTTTTGAAGTTATGCTTGTTTTGTCTTCCTATGCTAGTTGATTCTTGTTTCCATAAATTGTTTGATCACAAAATCCCTATGCATAGGAAGTGGGTTAGGCTTAAATGTGTTAGTCACATTCTTCTTGATGCTCTCTTTATGTTTCAATTCCTATCTTTTATGTGAGCATCATTGAAATCATCATGCCTAGCTAGAAAGGCATTAAAGAAAAGCGCTTGTTTGGAGACAACCCAACATTTATACCTACTGTTTTTGTGTGTTCTCATGATTATGCTACTGTATTAATCATGTTTTAAGTTTCAATAAAGTGCCAAGTAAGACCTTTGGGATGGCTTACAGTGATAGTTGATTTGATCTTGCTGAAAAATAGAAACTTTTGCATTAAGGAGATTAGTTTTCATTTTTAACAGGAGTGCGATAAAATACTTATTCTTTTTTCAGAATATTAAAGAACAAATTTCTCAGGTTGTCCTAATTTTTCAGAATTTTTGGAGTTATAGAAGTATTCGAGAGTTACAGATTACTATCGACTGTTCTGTTTTTGACAGACTTTGTTTTCGATGAATAGTTTGCTTGTTTTCTAGTTTCTATGACTTATATTTCTTAATATAAATTGTAGAAATGATATGGTACAGTAGGCATCATGTGAGAAAAATTATGAATCTTGTCCTGACAGTACCTAAGTGGTGATTTGCTTTCTTATACTAACGGAGCTTACGAGTTTTCTGTTGAGTTTTGTGTTGTGAAGTTTTCAAGTTTTGGGTAAAGATTCGATGGACTATAGAATAAGGAGTGGCAAGAGCCTAAGCTTGGGGATGCCCAAGGCACCCCAAGGTAATATTCAAGGACAACCAAGAGCCCAAGCTTGGGGATGCCCCGGATGACATCCCCTCTTTCGTCTTAGTTCATCGGTAACTTTACTTGAGGCTATATTTTTATTCATCACATGATATGAGTTTTGCTTGGAGCATCATTTTGTTTTATTAGGATTTGCTCGCTGTTATTTAGAGTAATGTTTCTCATCTTTTAGTTCAATAAAAGGGTCAAGTATAGCTTTTACCATACTTATTTTGCAAGTCCATATGTTGCTGTTTTAAAAACAGAAAGTTTTCTGTTATGTCTTGAATATTTGTGAATAGTCAGAACATGATAAAATCTTGAAATTTTTACACCATCAGTAACAACAAATTATCTACAGTGTGGTAATTTTTCAGAATTTTTGGAGTTAGGGAAGTATGATTCCTCTTGCATTCCTTACAGACTATCCTGTTTAAACAGATTGCTGTTATGTTTGCATTGTTTGCATATGTTTGCTTGTTTAATGATTCTATTTGAGGATAGGAGTGTTAAATATGCAGAGGAAATTAGTAGGCAATGTTAAATAATAATTTTAGTTATTTTCTACAGTAGAGAATGATAAGGTTTAGCATGGATTTATACTAACTTATCTCACGAGTTCTTGTTGAGTTTGGTGTGGATGAAGTTTTTAAGATTTGGGAAAACCGCGATATGAAAGGAATTAAGGAGACACAAAAGCTCAAGCTTGGGGATGACCAAAGCATCCCTAATTAATATTTCAAGAAGTCTCAAGCATCTAAGCTTGGGGATGCCTCGGTTGGCATCCCACCTTTCTTCTTCAACAACTATCGGTCAGTTTTGGTTGAGCCTAAGTTTTTGCTTCTTACATGATATGTGTTATCCTTGCAATATCATTTTATTTTGTTTTCCTTGCTATTTGAATAAAGTACTTAAGATCTGAAATTTTATTTATGAGAAGGACTATGAAATAAGAAAATAAATAATAACTTTATTATTGCCTCTAGGGCATATTCCCTTCACCTTCACATGTACATTCAAGGAAGATGTCTAAGCTTCCCCATGTGTCTTTCCAGGGCTGGATAAGGAAGGCGGAGCGGATCCAGTGTCCGGATCCGTTGCCGGAAAACCCAGCAATCCCACTTCTGACGAAGATGCTGGTTCTGTCGCCCTATGAGGCGCCGGAGAAGAAGGCCCAAAAGAAGGGCCAGGCGGGAAGAAGCGGCCTTCACCGTAAAGGCACTTCGGACGTGACGTCCGAAGACGCCAAAACCCACTCCTCCCCCGCCACCAAGGATGACGAGGAGGTGGAAGAAAGCAACTCTCCCCTTGAGGGGGAAGGAAGAAGAGGACGACCTCCACGGATCTGGAGGCCGAAGCGTCCAAGAAGGGGAGGGTCTCCCTCGCGGATAACTCCGCGTTGGACACTGATAGCAGCTCCAAGTGGCGCCCTAGGGAGAAGCCCCTGGCCGAATCGTAAGTACTCTAAGGCACTTATATACACATATATCCAACTCTTTTACTTCATTGTTTTAATATCTCAAATCATGCGCTGCAGTCCGGCCCACGCCCGCCCCCAGCAATCCTCATCTTTGGGGAATTCGCTGGATCTGAAGGTGATGGACAGCGGGTCGCTTCCGGCAGCCTCCTCTCCCAAGGCCACGAACGACACTGAGGTGTTGTCCCAAAGGACCTGCCTAGGCCAGGGAGAGGTACAGGAGGCCGTCAGGGTGGCTCTAGAGGGTGATACCTCGGCCGCCGGACACATGGGGGAGCAAATCCCCCAGGAGACTGGCGATGGGGCCATATCCAATTCGGCCCCCAGCCGAATAGTATTCCGGAGGCCCATACGACTCCGGAATCAGGCAAGCAACCTCCTTCAAAAGAAGGAGGTGCACCTATTCCACCGGTGACCTCTGTCCATCCAGAGGCACCGGATACTCTACTGGAAGCGCTTCAAAGTGCTTCCATTGTTGAGGAACACCGTATCCTTATGGGTATGGTGGTTGAGAGGGTTCGGTCTGTTAACAGGGGACTGACCGAAGCCTGCACCAGCCTTCTAATAGGCTTTGAGGTATGCGATGTAATTATGCAGAAAGGATGTCATAGTATAGACAGTAGCCCCTGAGACTCTGTCCGGTGCTCGAAAAGAGAAGCCGGACAGAGGATCAAATAATTTTCGCAGGAGACTAACCATACATGTTTATGTGAATAAGAAGGCGTCGATGCTGGCTGCGACCTCCCATTCTGCCGAAGTCTCCAAACTGAAGCAAAGTTTGGAGCGGGCCGAGGAAGAGCTCGGCCAAAAACAACTGGAGGAAAAGCAAGGTATGCAATGGCCTATTAAGATCTAGAAAGATATGAATTGTTTGTGTTGATCATTTTATCATGATATTTCGCAGGAGCTGTGACCGAGGTGGAGACCCTCAAGAGCGCGCTGTCCGAAGCCCAAAAGAGAGCGGCAAATGAACAAGCCGCCCACGAAAAACACGAGGCAAGGGGCGGGGAAGTCCAGCAGGAGCTTCAGGACGCCGTAAAGAAATGTGAGTCCTTGGATCGCAAGATTGCGGACCAGGAGTCCGAACTTGCTAAGGCCCACCAAAGCGCACAAGAGGCCCAGGTTGAAGCCTAGGGCACCCTCTAGGAAATCCAGGAGGCCAGGAAAATCGCGGCGGGGAAGGCCTTGATTATGCAGAGCAAATATGTGAAGAAAAGGTACCTCTTACTGACCCGGATTTGGAGTTCTCCAGGAGCGTTTGTGGATCTACCGCGCAGTGTGACTGATGCTGCGGAGTTCTTCCGAGCCAAAGTGGGGAGCTCAACGGAGAAGTTTTTCTGGTCGCAATACCTTGCGCCAAAGCATCTGGTGCCCTTTAGCGATCAGCTGAAGCAGCTGACCGAACTGCATAGGGTGGCCAAAACGGCCATGAAGGATTTGATAATCCGTCGGTGGCCTGCCGAACCCATACCCAACAGCTACTTTGGGCTTGTGAAGCGGCTAGTCGATGCCTGCCCTCGGCTTGATTGCATCAAGCGGTCGGTGTGCATCGAAGGTGCGCGGATGGCCTTCGCCTGTGTCAAGGTGCAGTGGGCGAAGATGGATGCCGTCAAGCTCGCGACTGAGGGACCGCCTGTGAGCAAGGAGCACCGCATGCCCGAGTGGTATTTTGATGATGTCTTGAAGGGATCCTGCATTGTAGAGGGCCAGTGCGCAAAACACATTATCTTTGAATGAAGACATTCATGTTATCCCGTCCTGTATATGCAACAAAGCTGATATGTAATATAATGCTTGTTGTTTGTTTGAAATTTTGTCTCCTGTGCAGCCGTTTTATTAAATCTGAGAGTTGGCCAGTCATCGGCTTCAACCCCCACGTAGGTAGTACGGGGGTGTTCGGGTTAGAACAACACTCTTGATCCAGGAGTTTGGTCCTTGAAGGAGGTGTTTAGCGCAATGAACCAGGCAATCGGGCTATGTGGCTTTGTAACCCTCACTTAGTCATAGGAGTTTGACAATAGAAATGTAGGCGCAGCCCCTAGTTAGTAGTTGTTAATCCGTACTAGGGTGCTGTAGACACCTGATCGGGTGGAGGCCGATCCGTCGCATAATGCGGAAAAAATTGCAAAATATTTTAACCTCCGAATAGCTGACCAGCTCTCGCCGTATCATGACAGTCAGTTTTCGGCTTTCTCTACTGAGGTGTTAATCCGGATAAACCAGAAACACAATCGCAGTAGTTCTCCCTTTACTACCCTAGCCGATAGGACGGAACGTAAGGTAGCAAGCACAGGAACCGGGCAACCCAACTATTGACCAAAGACATGATTCAGAGCCGAGGCATATAATGCTAAATTCAGGGTGCCGAACTATACTGTAAAAGTGTTCGAACTTTGTTGCCGTAGTATGGGGCGCAATGAAGCCCCTGGCGAATTAAAACATACCAAAGTGTACGGGTGCAATCGATAAGAATAACGAAATAAAATGAAGTAGTAAGCCAGTGCCACATAAGTTGGGCCGCAAACTGTTCCATTATAATTTGATTAATATGTCAAAGCGTATTTTTACAAATAGTGCGGTAAGCAACAGGGCTATTTAACATACCGAGACCAAGGGGGAGCTGCATGCGGGTCCTAAAAACAGGTAGAGTGATCGTCAAGAAGACCACCTAGAGATTCCTCCACATGTCTATGCTGCTTGCCACCTTGGTATATCCATCCTTCGAAAGGATCGATGATCAGGCCGTCGTGAGGGGCCTGTGGGAAAGAAAAGTGAAAGCACAAGTGCTCCCTGGGTGATTTTGGTAATTAATGTCAACATATCTCTTGTTGGACTAATGTTTCTACCTAGTATGTTTCAGAAAAGTTCAACAATGGAGTGGCATGGACTAGAGGATGTGGAACCCCTTCAATATGCTAAGGACAAAGGATTGGCTCAAGCTCAAAGCTCAGGACTCTACATTTTCTATTTTAGTGATCCAAGATCACATTGAGTCCATAGGAAAGCCAATACTATTAAGAAGGGATTAGGTGTTGCTTAATGGCTTGCTTGCTCAAAGTGCTTAGTGATATGCTCCAAAGCTCTCAACCACTTTCTCACTTCCAAATATGTCCCACACCAAATATCCAACTCGGCCCCACCGATTCTTTCTATCCGGAGCCACCAAGTTCAGTTGTCATAGCCACTGCCAGAAACCCTAATAAGTTCGATCTCACCGATAGGGATCTCGGTCTCACCAAGATGGGCTTGCAAACTCTCTGTTACCTATTGCAATATTTTTGGTCCCACCGAGATATGCAGTCGGCCCCACCGAGTTTGCTTGGTCAACTCTCTGTATCGCTTATTACCCAAATCGGTCCCACCGAGTTTGAGTAATCGGTCAAACCGAGTTTTGCATTTACCCTAACCCTAGCACATCGGTCCCACCGAGTTGATCCAGTCGGTCCCACTGAAACACCTAACGGTCACATTATGAACCAAATCGGTCTAACCGAGTTCTCTGAATCGGTCCCACCAAGTTTGGTGATTTGTGTGTAACGGTTAGATTTTGTGTGGAGGCTATAAATACCCCTCCATCCACTCTTCATTCATGGAGAGAGCCATCAGAACATGCCTACACTTCCAACACATATTTTCTGAGAGAGAACCACCTACACTTGTGTTGAGGTCAAGATATTCCATTCCAACCACATAAATCTTGATCTCTAGCCTTCCCAAGTTGCTTTCCACTCAAATCTTCTTTCTACCAAATCCAATCCTATGAGAGAGAGTTGAGTGTTGGGGAGACTATCATTTGAAGCACAAGAGCAAGGAGTTCATCATCAACACACCATTTGTTACTTCTTGGAGAGTGGTGTCTCCTAGATTGGCTAGGTGTCACTTGGGAGCCTCCGACAAGATTGTCGAGTTGAACCAAGGAGTTTGTAAGGGCAAGGAGATCGCCTACTTCGTGAAGATCTACCCTAGTGAGGCAAGTCCTTCGTGGGCGACGGCCATGGTGGGATAGACAAGGTTGCTTCTTCGTGGACCCTTCGTGGGTGGAGCCCTCCGTGGACTCGCACAACTGTTACCCTTCGTGAGTTGAAGTCTCCATCAACGTGGATGTATGATAGCACCACCTATCAGAACCACGGATAAAAAATCACCGTGTCTCCAAATTGCGTTTGCACACTCCAATCCCTTCTCTTTACATTCTTGCAACTTGCATGCTTCACTTTCCGCTGCTCATATACTCTTGGTATGCTTGCATGCTTGCTTGATATGTATTGTGAATGTTTAAACTTGTGCTAATACTCCACATGAACCTAAAGAATTAAAAACTGCAACTTTTCTTGATTAGAGTCTATTCACCCCCCCCTCTAGACACCTCTTATCGATCCTTTCAATTGGTATCAGAGCTTTGGTCTCCATTGCCTTGGTTTAAACACCTTTGAAGGAAGATGGATGTGTCTACTTTGGGGAGTCTTAGACATAGAGTGCCTATTCTTGATGGAGAGTTCTTCTATGAGTGGAAAATGAAATGCTTGAGATTTTCAATGGATATCATTTGAACAAGTACATTACTAGCCCTTGTGCACCTCATGTTGATCCTTTGCATCCTACCCTTGATGAGTCTATTGACATGATCCGCAACCTTAGAACTGTTAATCTTATCACTAGAGGCTTGCCTAGAAACTTGATTGGATGTTTGCCTACTCTTGATTGTGCCTACACTATATGGAGATTCCTTGAGGAACTTTTTCCAAACTATTCTTGAAGAACTTAGATGAGATTCTTCATAAGTCCATTGCCTTGATTAAGATGAGTTCCAATGATCCCAAATTTGGTGACTGCTTATTTGAGCTTACTAATCTTACGAGTGCCAAAGGATATGTTGGAATCATTAGCAATATCATTTCCAAAGCTATTAGAATTCATAAAGATAACCATAGAAATGATCATTTATCTAATGAATTACCCTCTCTAGGAGTTGATCAATCACAAGATGATGTTGAACATGGATACTATAATGAGGATGATGATAGTGACTATGATCTTGATGATGCGATGAGACACTTTGGTCTTATGGCAAATCTTCGCGGCTACATGGCCGGAGGAAAGGAATGGGTCCTTGATAGTGGATGTACTGATCATATGACCGGAGATAAAGATATGTTCCGTGAGCTTGTTGAAAACGACGGCCCTCGAAAGTATGTCACCTTTAGTGATAACTCAAAGGGTAAGGTGGTTGTCCTAGGTAAGGTGGCCATCTCACATGATAACTCCATACAAAATTTCATGTTCGTTGAATCTCTTGGGTACAATTTACTTTCAGTATCTAGACTTGCTGATTTTGGTTTCAATGTCCTATTTACTGAGGTAGATTGCCAAGTGTTTCATAGAGACAATCGTAAAATGGTCTTTACTGGTATATGTAGAGGTGATCTTTACATTGTTGATTTCACTAAAAAGGCTCAACCTAGAACTTGCTTAATTGCTAAATCTTCTAAAGGCTGGTTGTGGCATAGAAGATTGGTACGGAGGGAGCGTTCAGTGTTTCCATTGACTGTTATGACACCGCGTGGTCCAGGCATCTTGAGTTTGAGATAAGCATAGTGTGGCACCACATTCAATCGAGCGAATGTAGTTCATCCAAGCAGTGCGTGATAGCCACTGCGGAAGGGGACGATATCGAAGATCAAGTCTTCGCTTCGAAAGTTTTCCGGGGATCCGAAGACGACTTCCAATGTGATTGAGACCGTGCAACATGCCTCTACACCTGGTATTACTCCTTTAAAGGTAGTTTTTGTGGGCTTGATCCTTGATGGATCGATGCCCATCTTGCGGACTGTATCCTGATAGAGTAGGTTAAGACTGCTGCCGCCGTCCATGAGGACTCGCGTGAGGTGGAATCCATCAATGATTGGGTCGAGGACCAGTGCGGCTGAACCTCCATGATGGATACTGGTCCGGTGGTCCCTGCGATCGAAGGTGATCGGGCAGGACGACCACGGGTTGAATTTTGGGGTGATTGGCTCTATCATGTAGACGTCCCTGAGCGTGCGTTTGCGCTCCCTCTTGCGGATATGGGTAACATATATCATGCACACCATTTTAACTGGGGGGGAGGACTTCTTTTATCTCCCTGTGTTCGGCGGGCGGGGCTCCTCGTCATCATCCTCACTTTGCGACCCCTTCTCCTTGTTCTCGGTATTTAACTTACCGGCCTATTTAAAGACCAACATCTTCTGTTGGTATGATTGGCTGGTGACGTGGATCTGACATGGACGATCGAGTATGCGGTCCAAGCTGGATGAGCCCGGATTGTTTCTTTTAAATGGCTTCTTCCGCTGGCCAGACTTGGAGCCACTGAATCCGGCGTTGACCGCCGTGTCATCGGCATTGTCACCATTGTTTCGACGCTTGTGTGTGTTGCGTCGGGGCTTGCCGTTGCTATTTTTGGCTTCGAAGGTGCCAGGTTCACTTGCGTTATTATTGCTACGGGCTAGCCAGCTATCTTCGCCCATGCAAAAGCGAGTCATAACTGCCGTGAGGGTTGCCATGGACTTTGGTTTTTCTTGGCCGAGGTGTCGGGCGAGCCATTCATCGCGGATGCTGTGCTTAAAGGCCGCCAGGGCTTCGGCATCCAGACAGCCGACAATCTGGTTCTTTTTAGTTAGGAACCTAGTCCAGAATTTCCTGGCTGACTCTCTGGGCTGTTGAACTATGTGACTTAAGTCATCGGCATCCGGAGGTCGGACGAATGTACCTTGGAAGTTGTCGCGGAAGGCATCTTCCAAGTCCTCCCAGCTGCCAATGGAGTTTTCAGGCAGGCTGTTCAACTAGTGTCGAGCTGGTCCCTTGAGTTTTAGTGGGAGGTATTTGAGGGCATGAAGAATATCACCACGGGCCATATGAATATGGAGAAGAAAGTCCTCAATCCATACTGCGGGATCTATTGTTCCATCATATGATTCGATATTCACGGGTTTAAACTCTTCTGGGAATTCATGCTCCATTACTTCATCAGTGAAGCAGAGTGGGTGTATGGTGCCTTTATATCGGGCCAAGTCACGACGTAGCTCGGATGGAGTCCGTCTACGGTTTTCGGCCCGGACATGGTTATGCTTGTCACGTCCGGCTAGATAGCCGTCATCGCGCGTCGGAGCACGCCCCCGTGATTCGTAGATCGATCTGGTCTGACCTGCTCTCTTTTCCAGGTCCTTCCGCAGGTCATATGTATATCCCCGAGTTGTTGTGTCCCTGGTGAGGTAGTATAGGCTGGTGTTCGGCTTGAGTTGCCGTTTTGTCCCGGCCACGTGGTGGTCAGTCAGTCGCGTTACGCGCTGACGGTACGGGCCCAAGTGCCTCGTCATCGAATTGAGGTAGTAGTTTATGCTTCGGGTAACTTTTTGTTGGGCGCTCTGATAACCCAGAAGTATAGGGGATCGCAACAGTTTTCGAGGGTAAAGTATTCAACCCAAATTTATTGATTCGACACAAGGGGAGCCAAAGAATACTCTCAAGTATTGGCAGCTGAGTTGTCAATTCAACCACACCTGGAAACTTAATATCTGCAGCAAAGTGTTTAGTAGCAAAGTAATATGATAGTAGTGGTAACGGTGGCAAAAGGTAACAGTAGTAAAAGTAATGTTTTTGGTATTTTGTAGTGATGATAGCAATAGCAACGGAAAAGTAAATAAGCGAAGAACAATATATGGAAAGCTCGTAGGCAATGGATCGGTGATAGAGAATTATGCCGGATGCGGTTCATCTTGTAACAGTCATAACCTAGGGTGACACAGAACTAGCTCCAGTTCATCAATGTAATGTAGGCATGTATTCCGAATATAGTCATACGTGCTTATGGAAAAGAACTTGCATGACATCTTTTGTCCTACCCTCCCGTGGTAGCGGGGTCCTTATGGAAACTAAGGGATATTAAGGCCTCCTTTTAATAGAGTACCGGAACAAAGCATTAACACATAGTGAATACATGAACTCCTCAAACTACGGTCATCACCGGTAAGTATCCCGTTTATTGTCACTTTGGGGTTAACGGATCATAACACATAATAGGTGACTATAGACTTGCAAGATAGGATCAAGAACACTCATATATTGATGAAAACATAATAGGTTCAGATCTGAAATCTTGGTATCCGGGCCCTAGTGACAAGCATTAAGCATAGCAAAGTCATAGCAACATCAATCTCAGAACATAGTGGACACTAGGGACCAAACCCTACCAAAACTAACTCAATTACATGATAGATCTCATCCAACCCATCACCGTCCAGCAAGCCTACAATGGAATTACTCACGCACGGCGGTGAGCATCATGAAATTGGTGATGGAGGATGGTTGATGATGATGATGGCGACGGATTCCCCTCTCGAGAGCCCCGAACGGACTCCAGATCAGCCCTCCCGAGAGGTTTTAGGGCTTGGCGGCGGCTCCGTATCATAAAACGTGATGAATCCTTCTCTCTGGTTTTTTTCTCCCCGAAACACAATATATAGAGTTGGAGTTGGAGTCGGAGGAGCTCTAGGGGGCCCACGAGGTAGGGGAGCGCGCCCCCACCCTCGTGGAAAGGTGGTGGGCCCCTGGCCTTCATCTTTTGCAGGTATTTTTTATATTTTCCAAAAAGTTGCTCCGTGAAGTTTCAGGTCATTCCGAGAACGTTTGTTTCTGCACATAAATAACACCATGGTAATTCTGCTGAAAACAACGTCAGTCCAGGTTAGTTCCATTCAAATCATGCAAGTTAGAGTCCAAAACAAGGGCAAACGTTTTTGGAAAAGTAGATACGACGGAGACGTATCAACTCGCCCAAGCTTAAACCTTTGCTTGTCCTCAAGCAATTCAGTTGATAAACTGAAAGTGATAAAGAATAACTTTTACAAACTCTGTTTGCTCTTGTTGTTGTAAATATGTAAAGCCAGCATTCAAGTTTTCAGCAAAGATTATAAATAACCACATTCGCCATAACGCTTAGGTCTCAAGTTTACTCATATCAATAGCATAATCAACTAGCGAGCAATAATAATAAATCTCGGATGACAATACTTTCTCAAAACAATCATAATATGATATAACAAGATGGTATCTCGCTATCCCTTTCTGAGACCGCAAAATATAAATGCAGAGCACCTCTAAAGATCATGGACCGACTAGACATTGTAATTCATGGTAAAAGAGATCCAGTCAAGTCATACTCAATGTAAACTAACAGTAATGAATGCAAATGACAGCGGTGCTCTCCAACTGGTGCTTTTTAATAAGAGAATGATGACTCAGCATAAAAGTAAATAGATAGGCCCTTCGCAGAGGGAAGCAGGGATTTGTAGAGGTGCCAGAGCTCGGTTTTGAAAAAGAGGTGAATAATATTTTGAGCGGTATACTTTCATTGTCAACATAACAACCAAGATATGGCGATATCTTCCATGCTACACACATTATAGGCGGTTCCCAAACAGAATGGTAAAGTTTATACTCCCCCTTCCACCAACAAGCATCAATCCATGGCTTGCTCGAAACAACGAGTGCCTCCAACTAACAAGAGTCCTAGGGGGAGTTTTGTTTGCAATTATTTTGATTTAGTTTGCATAAAGCATGGGACTGGGCATCCCGGTGACCAACCATTTATCTCGTGAGTGAGGAGCGGAGTCCATTCCTCTTGAGAATAACCCGCCTAACATGGAAGATACGGACAGCCCTAGTTGATACATGATCTATTCGAGCATACAAAACAGGATATTTATTTGAAGGTTTAGAGTTTGGCACATACAAATTTACTTGGAACGGCAAGTAGATACCGTATATTGGTAGGTATAATGGACTCATATGGAATAACTTTGGGGTTTAAGGGATTGGATGCACAAGCAGTATTCCCGCTTAGTACAGGTGAAGGCTAGCAAAAGACTGGGAAGCGACCAGCTAGAGAGCGACAACAGTCATCCCTAGTCGGGATGACCATCCTCATGGACAGCAGCAGCGGATTAAACCTCATCTACGAGGAAACTCTTCAAAAAATGGAAATAGACTGGAGCCGCATTAAGCAAAGCAGCACAACCTTTAGAGGAATCATCCCCAGTCGGGAAGCACGCTGCGCCGGAAAAATCACACTAGACATGGTATTCGGCACGCCGGATAATTACAAGTCCGAAGAAATTACATTCCAAGTGGCCCCGTTCAGCAGCGGATACCACGCTCTATTAGGGCGGGAGGCGTTTACAATCTTCCAAGCCATACCCCATTACGGGTACATGAAGCTCAAAATGCCCGGGCCCAACGGAATCATCACTCTTGTTAGTGATCCGGACATAGCACTCCGCGCCGAAAATAAGATAGCTGCACTGGCCCATGAGGCACTATCCGAAGCCCTAGCGGCCGAAGAACTAACTATGCTGCGCTCCACGGTGAACAGGGATGACGTGATACTCGATAAAATGTCCAAGTCCACCTCCTTTAAGCCGGCGGACAAAATAGTCAAATTCCAAGTCCATCCAACGAACCCTACAAAAACAGCTTCCATCGGGGCACAATTAAACCCTGATGTTGATGCCGCACTATGAGAGTTCCTACGAGAGAACTGGGACATTTTTGCCTGGCACCCTTCAGACATGCCAGGAATCCCACGCAGGCTGGCTGAACACAGCCTAAATATCCTAAAAGGATTCAAGCCAGTCAAGCAGGCTCTTCGACGTTTCTCCGAGCCCAAAAGACAAGCCATGGGAGAGGAACTAGCCAAGCTATTGGAGGCCAGATTCATCAGAGACATAAAACATCCGGACTGGCTAGCAAACCTGGTGATGGTACCAAAGAAGGACAAATCCTGGCGCTTGTGCGTCGATTTTAAGGACCTTAACAAGGCCTGCCCAAAGGATCCTTTCCCCCTCCCCCGCATCGATCAAATCATCGATGCTACCGCAGGACACGATTCATTGTGTTTCCTCGATGCATACTCTAGCTACCATCAAATCAAAATGGCAGAGCCATACCAAGCCGCAACGGCATTCATCACACCATACGGCCCATTCTGCTTCAGCACAATGCCCTTCGGGCTAAAAAACACCGGCGCAACATATCAGCGCATGATTCAGACATGCCTGGCAAACCAGATCGGCAAAACAGTGGAGGCATATGTGGATGATGTGGTCATTAAAACTAAGCATGTTGAAACTCTAGTAGACGACTTGGGGCTCACATTCGACAACCTCCGAACATATAACATCAAGCTCAATCCGGAAAAATGCGTCTTCGGCGTACCAGCAGGAAAGCTCCTGGGATTCATTGTCTCCAGTAGAGGTATTGAAGCTAATCCGGCCAAAATCCGAGTGTTGTCACAGTTGGCTATCCCAACAGACCTCAAGCAAATACAAAAATTAACTGGATGCGTGGCGGCTCTAAGCCGCTTTATCTCCCGCTTGGGAGAAAATGCATTACCCCTTTATCGCCTCCTCCGGCGCACCAAACACTTCGAGTGGACGGACGCCGCCATGGCCAGACTCAACGAAATAAAAGCCATATCAGCGACAAACCCAGTCCTGGCCGCGCCAAACATTAGCGAACCAATGCTATTGTACATTGCGGCAACTCATCAAGTAGTAAGCGCAGTACTCGTCGTCGAGCGAGAAGTGGAACTCCCTAAAGAGTATGGCACATATTCAAACTGGATCATGCACTTCGACGGCTCCAAAATGTTGGCTGGTCTGGGGGCTGGCATTGTTTTGACGTCCCCAACAGGAGACACCGTTCAATACGTACTGCAGATAATGTATACAGACTCCAACAATGCAGCCGAATATGAGGCCCTTCTACATGGTCTCCGGATGGCTGTATCCATGGGCATTCAACGCCTAGAGGTGCGCGGGGATTCAAACCTTGCAATATCCCAAATAAATGGAGACTTTGATGCCAAGGATCCAAAAATGGCCGCTTATTGCAATGTCGTCCTAAAAATGTCAGCTCGGTTCGAGGGGCTCGAATTTCACCATGTGGCTCGGGAAAACAATCAGGCGGCGGATACCCTCGCCCGCATTGGCGCAAAACTCGACATGGTCCATCCCAACATTTTTCTGGAAAGGCTTTTCAAGCCATCCGTAGCATCGGAAGGGGACACCGGTAACAACAGTCCGGACCCGGCCAAAATACCCAATACCGAACTCTCTGACACAATTGGAGGCTCCGCTACCGAAATAACACAATCAGCCCACGAAATAATGGCCATCATTGCCCCGTGGACAGAACCATTCATGGCCTACCTAATTAGACAGGAACTTCCGGAGGACCAAAATGAGGCACGCTGCATGGTGCGGTGATCCAAAGCCTACAGGGTCCACGAGGGAGAATTGTACAAAAAAAGCGCTACCGGAGTCCTTCAAAGGTGCATCTCCGAAGAGGAAGGGCGGAATCTTTTGGCAGAAATTCACGCCGGACTCGGCAGTCATCATGCCGTAGCTGGGGCTCTTGTAAGCAAGGCCTTCCGCACAGGATTTTATTGGCCAACGGCTCGGGCAGACGCACAGGACTTAGTCCAGCGTTGCGCCGGTTGCCAGCTCTTTGCAAATCAAAGCCATATGCCACCCACCGCCCTCCGAACAATCCCCATTACATGGCCCTTTGCGGTCTGGGGGCTTGACATGGTTGGACCCCTTAAAGGTGCAACCCACAAGAAAAAATACTTATTGGTCATGGTGGATAAATTCACCAAATGGATAGAGGCCAAACCGGTTAAAACAGCCGAATCCGAACCAGTGATAGATTTCATATCCGGGGTTGTACATCACTACGGCATCCCCCACAGCATCATCACTGATAACGGCACGAACTTCACGGCCAACGAGGTAAAACTCTGGTGCAGCAAAATGGGCATCAAGCTCGATTATGCTTCAGTCTACCACCCACAAACCAACGGTCAAGTTGAACGAGCAAATGGTCTTATAATGAGCGGCATTAAACCCAGACTAGTGCGCTCCTTAACAGAGTCTGAAACGCACTGGGTAGAGGAGCTCGACTCTGTACTCTGGGGGCTGCGGACCACGCCGAATCGTAGTACCGGATACACACCATTTTTTATGGTGTACGGCGCAGAGGCAGTCCTGCCCTGTGAAATAATTCATGACTCACCTCGAGTGCGCATGTACGAAGAAAGAGAAGCCGAGCTCGATCGGCAGGACAGTCTGGACACCTTGGAGGAAGAGCGCGACGTAGCCAAAGCCTGTTCCGCATTTTACCAGCAACAGGCCCGCAGATACCAAAGCAGAGAAGTACGAGCCAAAACTTATAACATTGGCGAACTAGTTCTCCGGCTGCCGGATAAGAAAAAGAACAAGCTAGAGCCCAAATGGGAAGGTCCCTTCATCATCGACCAAGTTTTGACCGGCGGAGCGTACCGACTGCGGGATGCATCGACTAGTCGACTCGAGCCGAACCCATGGAATGCAGCCAGGCTTCGAAGATTCTACGCCTAGCACCGGACTTTATGTTAGTCCCCTCCCTTTGTCCATTTTCTGCATATGCGTCGTCTATCTTGTTTCCCTTTCTATCTTTTATTCCTCTAGGCCTCCAAGGGTCACCTTGTGCCTCACTTGTACATTACAAAGGTGCTAGCCGCACTATCTACACCTGGGGGCTTCTTTCACAGAAGCTTAAATTATTTACCTGGGCATCACGCCCAACACATGCGTTATACTTTCGCATGTACCTTTTTTCACCATTATATGCATCGATATGACTTAAGTTTTGGCCAAGCTGGGTTGCCTGGCTCTTGTATTTATGCCCTACGTTCCCGTTAATTCGGCTAGGGCATAAGGGGAGCACCTCTGCGATTGTTACCGCCGGGTCAGCCGGACGTGTACCCCAAACTGGGTGAAGCCGAAAGGTAGCGTTCTTAAGAGAATATTCGGTCGGTGAACAAAAGATGACTTTTATTTATTAACCATATCTGCCCCCAGACGTTTTTACTACGCTTCTTGTCACAGTCCAGACATGCACTTTAGGGCATGCCTACCCAGGGAAAGGAACCCTTAACGGAACTATTCTCTCTGGAAGATGTTTCTTACTACCCATGTAATATAACATAACTAGTTGGGCACTTGTCTGATAAAGCACTAATGACCCCTACGCCTGGTCTCCACGCATGCCCCGGTTCTTATATAACCGAGAGGGTATTCGGATACACTCCGGACTGTCGGGTCCCGAGGTTGAAGCGAAAAGGTCCGCCACGACAAACGACCTACAATCCGGCTAGAAGACATCATATATGTCACTTTACAATTACATAGTCAATTTGACTGGTTGAATTCCTCTTCAATGCCCTCCAATAGGCTGTCTAGTCTACAGTCCTGTTGGGAATACTTTGCGGCCAATTCTACTTGGCCGTACACTAAATTCACAGGGATCTCCTTGCCGTCAGGCCCCACAGGTCCGACTTAGGCCATGTGGTTCGGGTCAGCCTTCGAGTACTGTGTCTTCACCATTGCCCAAGCCTCCCTAGCGCCCTGACGGCACGCCGATATCTTCCATAATCGGAAACGCCGCCGTGCTCCCTTTAGCTTTTCTGCAAGCTCTCCAAGGCCTTCGGGTATGGAGAAGGACGGCCACAAGGCCTGGGCAACGCCTTGCATCACCTGCCGAACTCGTTCGTGCAACTGCACGAGCTCGGGAAGAAGATCACCCGTTGAACTAGGCATCTCCTCAGCAGGACGTCCTGTTAGCATACCTACAGACATAACTCTGTTAGCCAGCTTCCTCGCCGAACTCTTTTTCAAAGTTTGTTCAAGCACTTACTAAATATGCCGCGTCGAAGCTGCCGATTCTCCTTAACAGAATCCGACAGTTGGGCATGAACATCTTTTAGTTCCACGCCTAGCTTGGTGTTGGCATCTTGGAGATCATTCTTCTCCTGCCTCACCCTCGTTAGCACGCTCTCACCAGCCTTTAGCTGGCGTATGAGTTGCTGCTTATACGGATTCACTCCAGCGTCATCTGCAATTTTATCATCAGATTTGCATATAAAGCCGCACTCTAATATGATACTTATCATTTGACGGATATGTTACCAGCGGGGGCCTCCTTGGGCTCCCCTGCGGCGGACAGTGCGGCCTGAAGTTGGGCTTTGCACTCTTCCAGCTCCTGGGACAATTGAGTATTCTTTTCTGTAAGAACCTACATAACAAATGATCCTTAAATCAGTTATCCTAACTATTTCAAGTCTCAAGGGCTACTGATATATATAATCATCAAATTTTCTCACCCGTATGTCTTTCACATACTGCTCCGTGGCTCTGGCTAGACCATTTTGAGCGGCACGGAGGTGCGAATCTCCCGAGTTGAAGGCATCCAAAGCCTCTTGGGAGAAACAAGCGTCACGAAGAACAGTCCGGCGACGCCTATGGTTCATGGCACTTTCCACCTCGGAATGAGTGGCAGACAGTCTATCCGTATCCTCTGTCGGAGGAGCACCCGGTGCACGCCTTGTACTCGTTCCCACCCCTGAGTCCGGCCTTGGAGCCTGGCTTGTGGAGGCATGGTGGGTAGCCTCTCCGGGTATAGTCCGGCGAGCACTCTTTCTCCTGAAAAGAAGGCATGGGCGTTAATATGCCTCTGTAAATAATGTCTTGCAATAAAGACGGCGCGCTATACCGCTGCGCCCGTGCCTCAATCCGGACTGTGGATCTTTTCAGCCTGCCTGGCCTAGCGGCCCCTTGTTGGCTAGTTGCCACAGGCTCGGCCTTCTGCCCCGAGGACCTCCCCTGCAAAACATGGCTGTTATACAGCAATAAAAAAGAGCACAAGGACGGATCCCTTTTTAAGTACTGGGACTTCGGTCTCAGTCACCTGTGAGGCTGGAACTAGCCCAGGGTAATCGGCCGTAATGGCTACCAAGGTATTGTCATTACTCCCTTGGTAAAATACCCCATCGATCAGCTCCACGGATATATCCGGATCCTCCTGGGAGGCCGGGTCAAGGGACCGTCCAGGGTCCTCGGGCTATGGAGGAGGGCTGTTTATCTCCTTTACTGCCTGGCGCAGCTCCTGCAATGAAATCGCTGGAATGAATACTTAAACTACGGGAATATGAAACGGATGGGCGAGAAAAGTCTCCGCTTACCCAGCTTGGAGGATTGTACGTAGAGAATCCCCCCTGCGGGTTGACACGATGGAATTCCTCCTCTTCCCCCTTGTACAAAGTGGACAAGATCTTTATTAGATCAGTAGCCGATCCCGGCCCTTTGCGGCCGTGGCGGGTAGCGTCATCCTCCCTGTTGAAATCCCACATGGGGTGGCCTCTATACTGGAGCGGTTGCACCCCCCACATAATGCATATAGCCATGACCTCGATCATGGTCAATCCGGATCGAGCTAAAGAACTTATCCGGCTCATCAGATAAAGAATATCCCTGTCGTCTTCCTCCAGGGAGCTCCGAGGGCGCCAGCTCCGGCGCTTCTTCAAAGGGGCGTTGTTGAACTCAGGAAGGCCGATCCGAATAGGGTTCGGAAGGGGGACATCTTCTATATAAAACCATTCTGAAGGCCAGTCTTCGGACGTCTTCTTCGGAGTCCGGGACAGGTATCCGGTCCCGGCAATACGCCACACTTCGGCTCCGCCCACTTGATATATAGATCCCTTCTTAGAACGAGGCACAAGGCAGAACAACTTCCACAGAGCGAAATGAGCCTCACAGCCCAAAAATAACTCGCAAAGGGCTACGAATCCCGTGATATGCAGCTGGGAGGCAGGCGTAAGGTTGTGTAGCTGGAGGCCATAGAACTCCAGAAGCCCCCGGAGAAATGGATGAATTGGAAATCCGAGCCCTTTTACTAGATAAGGGACAAGGCATACCCGCTTTCCCTTGGAGGGATTGGGACGGCTCTCCGCTTGCTCTCCACCATTATAGGTGGCAAGCCCGGCTCGAACCGGGACCAGATATGCTGGGGGAAGAAATCCCTTGGACTGAAGCATCACCAATTTGCTGTGCGGGATGGAACATCTCTCCCAATCTCCAGGCTTGGAAATGGGGGTGCGAGAGGAGGAGCTGCGTCGACCGGCCATGGTGGAATGGATCTCTGTCAGGTGCGCTCCGATGAAGACTCGGCAAGGGAGGATGATGTGATTTGGATCAGAATCCTCGTCTTTTTAAATAGACGGCTCATTTACATAGCTAGGGGGGTAAATGTGAAAACACCCTGGCTCTTCACATTCGCTCGACACATGGAAAGTGGCCATTATTGGGCATAGAAGCCAAGGAGTGTAAACCGTCACAAGAAACCGGACATTATTTCAACAGGTACACAGAATTTGGAGAGGAACCTGCCTTGCAATGCCGAAGATAACACTGCGCGCCGGACTCGTCGTCATTGAAGCCTGGTTCGGGGGCTACTGTGGGAGTCCTGGATTAGGGGGTCTCCGGATAGCCGGACTATCTCCATTGGCCGGACTGTTAGACTATGAAGATACAAGATTGAAGACTTCATCTCGTGTCCGGATGGGACTCTACTTGGCGTGGAAGGCAAGCTAGGCAATACGTATATGGATATCTCCTCCTTTGTAATCGACCTTGTGTAACCCTAACCCTCTCTGGTGTCTATATAAACCAAAGGGTTTTAGTCCGTAGGACAAGAATCATAACATACAATCATACCATAGGCTAGCTTCTAGGGTTTAGCCTCTCTGATCTCGTGGTAGATCTACTCTTGTAATACCCATATCATCAATATTAATCAAGCAGGACGTAGGGTTTTACCTCCATCAAGAGGGCCCGAACCTGGGTAAAACTTCGTGTCCCTTGCCTCCTGTTACCATCCGGCCTAGACACACAGTTCTGGACCCCCTACCCGAGATCCGCTGGTTTTGACACCGACAGTCATGAACATGCATTAAAATTAATCAACACCGAATGTAGGCATGAGTAGGATATAATCCACCATGAACATAAATATCGTGAAGGCTATGTTGATTTTGTTTCAACTACATGTGTGAACATGTGCCAAGTCAAGCCACTTAAATCATTCAGAGGAGGATACCACCCTATCATACCACATCACAACCATCTTAATAGCATGTTGGCACGCAAGGTAAACCATTATAACTCATAGCTAATCAAGCATGGCACAAGAAACTATGATCTCTAGTTGTCATTGCAAACATGTTTATTCATAATAGGCCGAATCAGGAACAATGAACTAATCATATTTACAAAAACAAAAGAGGTCGAGTTCATACCAGCTTTTCTCATCTCAATAAGTTCATCATATAATCGTCATTATTGCCTTTCACTTGCACGACCGAACGATGTGAATAATAATAATTGTGCATGTGCATTGGACTAAGCTGGAATTTGTAAGCATTCAATAAACAGGAGAAGACAAGGCAATATGGGTTCTTTTGTCAGATCAATAAGTATGCATACAAGAGCCACTTCAACAATTTAATTATGGTCTTCTCCTATCGACCCCCAAAGAAAAGAAAAGAAATAAAACTATTTACACGGGAGAGCTCCCAACAAGTAAAAGAAGAACAGGAAATCTTTTTGGGTTTTCTTTTTAATTACTACTACAAGCATGGAAAGTAAACTAATTAAACGCTACAACTAATTTTTTGGTTTTTTCTTAAGGTTTATCAAACACACAAGAAGAAAGCATAAAAAGGAAAATAAACTAGCATGGATGATACAATGAAAAGTATGAGCACCGACATCTAGAAATGAGTGTGTGAACATAAATGTAATGTCGGTGGGAAATATGTACTCCCCCAAGCTTAGGTTTTTGGCCTATGTTGGTCTATGGCCACGGCTGGCCTGGCGGATATCCATAATAATAGTTGGGGTCGTATTGCGATGAAGAAGAAGATTCCGATTGCCACTGGCTGGCAATCATCTCCGGATCCCACTGGTAATTAGACTGTCGTGAAGGATCAACTTGTGGTTCTGGCTCTGGCTCCATAGCTGGTGCAGGGTTCCGGTAGGCGTGAATAGCCTTTAACGGAACAAGGTACTGGCCTGCAGATAAATCAAACAAAGAAGGAGAAGGCAGGGTAATAGTCTCAGGATGATGTTTATCAAAGAACAATTTGTATTTAAGCTCTCCTTCCCTATTCTTAACAATAAAATCATGTGCCACCAAACTTTTATAATATAAATAAACACGAGGCAGCACTTTTTTTCCTTCTCATAATGCCTAATAGGTATGTTAAAATGTGAAGCTAGGCATGAAGCATAGATGCCTCCAAAGATGGGGCCCTTGGTACGGTTCAGACTTAACCGTTTAGTGATGTCTACTACACAGCCTTCTTCTTGTAGACGTTGTTGGGCCTCCAAGTGCAGAGGTTTGTAGGACAGTAGCAAATTTCCCTCAAGTGGATGACCTAAGGTTTATCAATCCGTAGGAGGCGTAGGATGAAGATGGTCTCTCTCAAGCAACCCTGCAACCAAATAACAAAGAGTCTCTTGTGTCCCCAACACACCCAATACAATGGTAAATTGTATAGGTGCACTAGTTCGGCGAAGAGATGGTGATACAAGTGGTATATGGATAGTGGATAAAGGTATTTGTAATCTGAAATTATAAAAACAGAAAGGTAACTAATGATAAAAATGAGCGTAAACGGTATTGCAATGATAGGAAACAAGGCCTAGGGTTCATACTTTCACTAGTGCAAGTCCTCTCAACAATAATAGCATAATTGGATCACATAACTATCCCTCAACATGCAACAAAGAGTCACTCCAAAGTCACTAATAGCGGAGAACGAATGAAGAGATTATGGTAGGGTACGAAACCACCTCAAAGTTATTCTTTCCAATCAATCCGTTGGGCTATTCCTATAAGTGTCACAAACAGCCCTAGAGTTCGTACTAGAATAACACCTTAAGACACAAATCAATCAAAACCCTAATGTCACCTAGATACTCCAATGTCACCTCAAGTATCTGTGGGTATGATTATATGATATGCATCACACAATCTCAGATTCATCTATTCAACCAACACAAAGGACCTCAAAGAGTGTCCCAAAGTTTCTATCGGAGAATCACGACGAAAACGTGTGCCAACCCCTATGCATAGGTTCATGGGCGGAACCCGCAAGTTGATCACCAAAACATACATCAAGTGAATCACGTGATATCCCATTGTCACCACAGATACGCACGACAAGACATACATCAAGTGTTCTCAAATCTTTAAAGACTCAATCCGATAAGTTAACTTCAAAGGGGAAACTCAATCCATTACAAGAGAGAAGAGGGGGAGGAGAAACATAAGATCCAACTATAATAGCAAAGCTCGCGATACATCAAGATTGTATCATCTCAAGAACACGAGACAGAGAGAGATCAAACACATAGCTACTGGTACATACCCTCAGCCCCGAGGGAGAACTACTCCCTCCTCATCATGGAGAGCACCGGGATGATGAAGATGGCCACCGGAGAGGGATTGCCCCCTCCGGCAGGGTGCCGGAACGGGTCTAGATTGGCTATCGGTGGCTACGGAGGCTTCTGGCGACGGAACTCCTGATCTATTGTTTGTTCTGGAAGTTTTACGATACGTAGGTATATATGGGTGAAAGGAGTACGTCGGTGGACCGAAGGGGGGCACGAGGCAGGGGGCGCGCCCCCTACCCTCGTGAGCACCTCCTTCATCTTCTGACGTAGGGTCCAAGTCTATCCGGTAGGTTTCATTCCAAAAATAACTTCTCCAGTTGATTTCGTTCCGTTTCGACTCCGTTTGATATTCCTTTTCTTCGAAACACTGAAATAGGCATAAAACAGCAAATCTGGGCTGGGCCTCCGGTTAATAGGTTAGTCCCAAAAGGAATATAAAAATGTATAATAAAGCCCAATATTTCCCAAAACAGTAGATAATATAGCATGGAGCAATCAAAAATTATAGATACGTTGGAGACGTATCATTTAGCAATAATGCCGCCCATACTAACAGAGTTATCACCGTATAAACCATGGAGCAAAATAATAATATCAGGGACACTAAGGTTTCCACAGTTTCCGCGACCAATTAAACAACGACTAGCAAATGATGCAAAATAGCGTAAAATAGGAAAATCTATGCTAGTGATTCATGCATCGGAAACATTCCTTGTTTCCCCTATAGTGATAGTGTCGATAAACCCATCCACATCCTCACGATGTGGTTCCTATGTCTTGCCCTCGAAAGGGACTAAACAAACCTGACAAAAATCATAAAGTGACATCTCCTTATGCTCATTGTATAGATGAAACTCCACCGTAGGTGGTGAGCTCCTAGAATGGAAATGAAAGTTTTGCACAAAGATATTTGTGAGTAAGAGATACTGATCGCTTTGGTCGTGGAGGAAAGCAGTGAGGCCTGCATTCTTAGCCAATTCATCAAAATCTTCATAAATCCCGGCTGCTCTCAAGAAATCATCGGAAGGCCATTCACACGACCGAACCTCCGCGGTGCGAGGCAGATTATACTTAGGCTTCGGTGCCTTTTCCTTCGAGCTTCGGCTCGATGAGCCCCTCAAAAGTCTCTTCATCACTTTCTGAAAAATTCTGAAATTTTTAGCAACTTCAAAATAAAAGTAAAGTAAACCAAACTCAATAATATTGATAGCAACTACTCCTACAAGTGCCTAGGGCCTATATCATGCATCAAAACTACTTTTGACCATATAAATTTGACATGCAAGCTCAAGAACATGGTCACCTAGGCAGCACAAATTTGCAATGAATAAAGCACTAGAACAAAAACTAATTGGACCAATGGAGGAGTCACATACCAAGGAACAATCTCCCCAAGCAGTTTTGTGAGAGGTGCTTTGAGCAAGGAGATCGAAAATGGCAGCAAAACGAGCTTGGACTCGGGTTTGAGCTGGATATTCGCGTTTGGGGGAGGAAGAAGGAGTGTGTGGGTGAAAGGATAAGTGGAGGAGGGCCACCGTGGGCCCACGAGGCAGGGGGCGCGCCCAGGGGGGTAGGGCACGCCCTCCACCCTCGTGGGCAGGTGGTTGACCCCCCTGCTGTGTTCTCAGTGCCAAATATTCTCAAATATTTCATAAAAAATCATATTTAAATTTTAGGGCATTTGGAGAACTTTTGTTTTCGAGGTATTTTTATATTGCACGGATAATCAGATAACAGAAAGAAAAATACTATTTTATTTTATTTTATATAAATAACAAAAAGTAAAAGGAGGGTACAACAGGTTGTGCCTTCTAGTTTCATCCATCTCATGATCATCAAAAGGAATCCACTAACAAGGTTGATCAAGTGTTGTTAACGAACTCATTCAAATGACATGGAACCAGAGAAATTTCGAATAACACTATGTTACCTCAACGGGGATATGCACATCCCCAATAATAAGAATATCATATTTCTTCTTGACATTAGGAAGAGGAAATTCAAAACCTCCAAATATAATCGATGGAATTTTTCCAATGGAGTTGATACTATGAGCTTGAGGTTGTTTCCTCGGAAAGTGTACTGTATGCTCATTACAATTAACATGAAAAGTGACATTGCCTTTAGTTCAATCAATAACAGCCCCTGCAGTATTCAAAAAGGGTCTTCCAAGAATAATAGACATACTATCGTCCTTGGGAATATCAAGAATAAAAAAGTCTGTTAAAATAGTAACGTTTGCAACTACAACAGGCACATCCTCACAAATACCGACAGGTATAGCAGTTGATTTATCAGCCATTTGCAAAGATATTTCAGTAGGTGTCAACTTATTCAAATCAAGTCTACGATATTAAGAGAGAGGCATAACACTAACACCGGCTCGAAGATCACATAAAGCAGTTTTAACATAGTTTCTGTTAATGGAGCATGGTATAGTGGGTACTCCTGGATCTCCAAGTTTCTTTGGTATTCCACCCTTAAAAGTATAATTAGCAAGTATGGTGGAAATTTCAGCTTCCGGTATCTTTCTTTTATTTGTAACAATATATTTCATATACTAAGCATAAGGATTCATTTTAAGCATATCAGTTAATCGCATACGCAAAAATATAGGTCTAATCATTTCAACAAAGCGCTCAAAATCCTCATCATCCTTTTTCTTGGATGGTTTGGGAGGAAAAGGCATGGGTTTCTGAACACATGGTTCTCTTTCTTTAGTGTGTTTCCTAGCAACAAAGTCTTTCTTGTCATAACGTTGATTCTTTGATTGTGGGTTATCAAGATCAACAGCAGGTTCAATTTCTATATCATTATCATTACTAGGTTGAGCATCATCACGAACATTATCATTAATCTTATCACTAGTTTCAGGTTCATTACCAGATTGAGTTTCAGCATCAGAAATAGGAATATCATTTGGATTCTCAGGTGTTTCAACAATAGGATCACTAGAAGCATGCAAAGTCCTATCATTTTTCTTTTTCTTCCTTTTAGAAGGACTAGGTGCAGCTATCTTATTTCTCTGAGAATCTTGCTCAATTCTCTTAGGATGGCCTTCAAGATACAAAGGTTTCCAAGTCATTCTACCACCTCTAGTCATAACTCTAACAGCATTATCATTATTCTTACTATTCAATTCATTGAGTAAATCATTTTGAGCTTTATGTACTTGTTCTACTTGAGTGGTAACCATAGAAGCATGTTTACTAATAAGTTTAAGTTCACCTTTGACATTAGCCATATAATCACCCAAGTGTTCAAGCATATTTGAATTGTATTTCAATTGTCTACCAAAATAAGCATTAAAATATTCTTGCTTAGCGATAAATTTATCAAACTCATCTAAGCATGGGCTAGCAAACTTAGTAAATGGGATTTCAGCTTTATCATATCTATAGAGAGAATTTATCTTTACTACCTGTGTCGGGTTATCAAGACCATGAGTTTCTTCAATATGTAAGGGATTAAGATCATATGTTTCTTCAACAGGCGGTAAATTAAGACCATGTATTTCTTCAATAGGAGGTAAATTCTTAACATCTTCAGCTTTAATACCTTTTTATTTCATAGATTTCTTTGCCTCTTGCATATCTTCAGGACTGAGAAATAGAATACCCCTCTTCTTCGGAGTTGGTTTAGGAACAGGCTCAGGAGTTGGCTCCGGAGGTGTCCAATTATTTTCATTTGTCAACATATTATTCAATAGAATTTCAGCTTCATCCGGTGTTCTTTCCCTGAAAACAGAACCAGCACAACTATCCAGGTAATCTTTGGAAGCATCGGTTAGTCCATTATAAAAGATATCTAGTATTTCATTTTTCTTAAGAGGATGATCAGGCAAAGCATTAAGTAATTGGAGAAGCCTCCCCCAAGCTTGTGGGAGACTCTCTTCTTCAATTTGCACAAAATTATATATATCCCTTAAAAGCAGCTTGTTTCTTATGAGCAGGGAAATATTTAGCAGAGAAGTAATAAATCATATCCTGGGGACTACGCACACAACCAGGATCAAGAGAATTAAACCATATCTTAGCATCACCCTTTAATGAGAATGGAAATATTTTAAGGATATAAAAGTAACGAGTTCTCTCATTAGTAGTGAACAGGGTGGCTATATCATTTAATTTAGTAAGATGTGCCACAATAGTTTCAGATTCATAGCCATGAAAAGGATCAGATTCAACCAAAGTAATTATATCAGGATCAACAGAGAATTCATAATCCTTATCGGTAACACAGATAGGTGAAGTAGCAAAAGCAGGGCCAGGTTTCATTCTAGCATTTAGAGATTACTTATTCCATTTAGTTAATAACATCTTAAGTTCGTATCTATCTTTGCAAGCTAAAATAGCTAAAGACGCTTCTTTATCAAAAACATAACCCTCAGGAATAACAGGCAAGTCTTCATCATAAATTTCATCAGTATTATCAGATTCAATATTTTCAATCTCTCTAGCCCTAGCAAGTTGTTCATTAAGAAATTCACCAAGTGGCATAGTAGTATCAAGCATAGAAGTAGTTTCATCATAAGTATCATGTATAGCAGAAGTGGCATCATCAATAACATGTGACATATCAGAACGAATAGCAGAAGCAGGTTTAGGTGTCGCAAGCTTACTCAAAACAGAAAGTGAATCAAGTGCAAAGCTAGATGGCAGTTCCTTACCTCCCCTCGTAGTTGAGGGATAAATCTTAGTTCTTGGATCTTTCAAGTTCTTCATAATGATAAGCAGATATAAATCCCAAGTGACTCAAAGAATAGAGCTATGCTCCCCGGCAACGACGCCAGAAAATAGTCTTGATAACCCACAAGTATAGGGGATCGCAACTGTTTTCGGGGGTAAAGTATTCAACCCAAATTTATTGATTCGACACAAGGGGAGCCAAATAATACTCTCAAGTATTGGCAGCTGAGTTGTCAATTCAACCACACCTGGAAACTTAATATCTCCAGCAAAGTGTTTAGTAGCAAAGTAATATGATATTAGTGGTAACGGTGGCAAAAGGTAACAGTAGTAAAAGTAATGTTTTTGGTATTTTGTAGTGATGATAGCAATAGCAACGGAAAAGTAAATAAGCGAAGAACAATATATGGAAAGCTCGTAGGCAATGGATCGGTGATAGAGAATTATGCCGGATGCGGTTCATCATGTAACAGTCATAACCTAGGGTGACACAGAACTAGCTCTAGTTCATCAATGTAATGTAGGCATGTATTCCAAATATAGTCATACGTGCTTATGGAAAAGAACTTGCATGACATCTTTTGTCCTACCCTCCCGTGGCAGCGGAGTCCTTATGGAAACTAAGGGATATTAAGGCCTCCTTTTAATAGAGTACCGGAACAAAGCATTAACACATAGTGAATACATGAACTCCTCAAACTACCGTCATCACCGGGTAAGTATCCCGATTATTGTCACTTCGGGGTTAACGGATCATAACACATAATAGGTGACTATAGACTTGCAAGATAGGATCAAGAACACTCATATATTGATGAAAACATAATAGGTTCAGATCTGAAATCATGGCACTCGGGCCCTAGTGACAAGCATTAAGCATAGCAAAGTCATAGCAACATCAATCTCAGAACATAGTGGACACTAGGGATCAAACCCTAACAAAACTAACTCAATTACATGATAGATCTCATCCAACCCATCACCGTCCAGCAAGCCTACGATGGAATTACTCACGCACGGCGGTGAGCATCATGAAATTGGTGATGGAGGATGGTTGATGATGACGATGGCGACGGATTCCCCTCTCCGGAGCCCCGAACGGACTCCAGATCAGCCCTCCCGAGAGGTTTTAGGGCTTGGCGGCGGCTCCGTATCGTAAAACGCGATGAATCCTTCTCTCTGATTTTTTCTCTCCCCGAAACACAATATATAGAGTTGGAGTTGGAGTCGGAGGAGCTCCAGGGGGCCCACGAGGTAGGGGGTGCGCCCCTACCCTCGTGGACAGATGGTGGCCCCCCTGGCCTTCATCTTTTGCAGGTATTTTTTATATTTTCCAAAAAGTTGCTCCGTGAAGTTTCAGGTCATTCCGAGAACGTTTGTTTCTGCACATAAATAATACCATGATAATTCTGCTGAAAACAACGTCAGTCCGGGTTAGTTCCATTCAAATCATGCAAGTTAGAGTCCAAAACAAGGGCAAAAGTGTTTTGAAAAGTAGATACAATGGAGACGTATCAGCTCGAGGCCGTATTCCTCGGCTGCCAGGACATTAGTCCACCTATCATTGAGTAGGTCTTGATCAGCTTGAAGCTGCTGCTGCTTCTTTTTAGGCTCCTTGTAGTGGCAATTATCCGGCGCTTAAAGCGCTCCTGCTTGAGAGGTTCCTCAGGCACGATAAAGTCTTCATCGCCTAGGCTCACCTCATCCTTGGAGAGTGGAAGATAATTACTGTCCTCTGAGTCTTCGTTTACGGCCTGTTCATCAGGGCTAACTTGCCCATCTTCCCGATCATCCTGTTCGGGGGTTGGCTCGACAGGGTCTTCTTGGTCTTCGGCATCGTCCGGAGTATCATTGTCTCTCGTGCCGGTATCACTATATTTTTCACAGTGTGATTTAAAGCGTCGCCGCTGACATCGGCGCTTTGGCTGTATCTCAGGAGGTTTATCCTCGTCCGGATCTTTATCGTTGTCGCTGTTATGTAACATCCCAAAATTTTAAATTTTTGAATGTTATATTAAATAAACATTTATGATTGTTTGTATGATTGGGGTGTGATTGTTTGTGTGAGATTGAGTGAAATTTGAAACTTTTTGAAAGTTGAATGAGAGGGAATGAAATGACTTTACCAAACTTTCATCTTTGCTTTTGATCTCCAGGAATTCAAATTCATTTCATCACAAAAACCCTAGAGTGAAGATGATATGACTTCTTCCATTTAAATAAATGAAAAGGGTTTCGAAAAGGTTTGAATTCATTTTGGAAATATTTCAAATTCGAAACTTTATGTAACTCAATGATTTTCATGAGAGAAGATAAAAGGACTTCTTCAAATTATATGAAATATGAGTTGGAAATTAAAAGAATCAAATTGAAAGTATTTTGAAACCCACTTTCAATTTAGGAGTTATTTGCCTTTTATTCAAATTATTTTTCTCCTAAAAATAAATAGACGGAAATAAGGGTAAAATGATTCCCTTCAATGGAGAATTAGGAGAAAATAATTTTGAAATCATTTTGGTATTTAAAAAATGATTTTTGTTGGGTTTTATTGCAACAGTAGTATTGTTTGCTTTATTTATTTTTTCGAGGATTTTTCTTGCCTATAAAAATATGTTCATGTTTTAGGATTTCTTTTTCTGATAATTTTGATATATTATATGCCTATATAATATTTCATTTTATTTTAATTCTTCTCTTCTTTTGATTGGTCTGTATTAAAAAAATAGGCCGAAGGCTAGCGGACCCCTACATATCTCCCCGGCCCACCTGGCTTTTCAGCCCAGCCAGCCCCGCACAGGCCGAAGCCGTTGCCTCCCGGTGGCCCGCTCCCTCCCCTCTCATCTCCTCTCACTGACCGGCGGGCCCCGCCTCTTCTTCTTCATCTGCACGCAACGACCCACCGGAGCTCGCTCGAACCGTCGTCGGAATCTCGATCTTCACGGGATTTGATCACCCCGGTCCGCCCCCTCCTGCAAGGTGATTCCCCCTATATATATACCCTCTCCCTCGACCCTCCCCCCTCTTCTCCCCGCACCGACAAACCCCGCCGCCTTGTCGATTTGCTCGATGGAGCCGAGCATGCCGCCGCGCCATTGTCACCGAACCGCACGACCCTGACCACCTCATCCCTCCCCGAAATCACCCCTCGGCCTCCACTCGCTCACCCGCATCTTCTCGTGACCTCGCCCAACTCCCTCGAGCACCGGAGCACCACCACCGTCGACGCCCGAACGCCACCGCCGCTTCAACCCCGCCACCGTCGTCCTCCGTCCACCCCCGCCGATGCCACGACCACCACAGGACTTGCCGTCGTCCGCTGCACTGCACGTGCCCTCGTCGGAGCTCGCCGACGACCGGAGCACCGTCGATGACGATGTCCGAGCCTCATCGCCGGTGACCACCACCGCTGTAAGCTCCGACGACCTGTCCTCCGTTAGATCTTCAACACACGAACTAGATTAAAACGGATCGAATAGTTATTTTCTATTTGACTAGATTGGTTTTAGTGCGGTTTATTTACGGTTAGTTCAGTTTAGATCTAAACCGGTTCACTAGTTTTCTTTTATTCGTACGCGCGTCAGCGGTTTAGTTATATATTGGTCGAGCGCGGTTTAGCGTTGGATCGCCCACCGTTTAGCCCACTAGCAGCCTGACATGTGCACTTGCCCGTTTAGTTTTTTTTCGTTTCTGTTTCAAAAACAGAATAGTTTCTGTTTTTTAGATTGCTTATAACTTTTAGGTTTTAGAGCCAAATTGAGTGATTCTTTTTGCTCCGTGTCACAAATTTGTTGAAGTTTCTATTTGTGCCATTAGTTTTCAAATTTGAGTAGTTTAAATTTGGATATGATGAAATTTGTTCAAATCACTAATTTGGTCATATTTTGAGTTTTACAAAGTATTTTTGATTGATTCTTTTTGCTACTATTTTGTTATTGTTTTGTCTATCTAGTAGAATATAGTGAATTATTTTTTTGTTTTATTTTAAATTAGGTTTTTTGCAAAAACAATATTGTTTTGCTTATGTAGTTGTTTTAATCATATAATTAGTGTTTTAATTATTATTTTAGTTAATTATTTTTGTAGATTTTTACATGTTGTCATATGTATCTGTTAGACCACAGTAGATAAATTTTTGTAGTTATTTATTAGTGTTTAGCTGCTGTTTTTGTTTTTGCTTGTTTAGTTCTTAGTGATAGTTGATAAAAAATAGTTTTATTAGTTTTAAAAGTAATTCTTTTTTCCACTTCAAATTATGTTGTTATTGACTCTGTTATTTAGGAGTAAATTAGTTTGATAATTATTTTAGTATTGTATACTATTGTCTTAGTGTTTTGCTAGTTGTTATAGTTGTTCTGGTGTTAACTAGTTAGTTACAATAGTTTTCATACTTGTTCCTTTTGCTAGTAAATGCTTTAGTAATTTTTTTGTTTTATTAGAATTTATATTTTCTATGCTATAGAAATTTATTAGAGTAATTTAGTTTTAATAAGAGAGTATTGACTGTTATTGTGTGAGTTGTTCTCTTCCTTTTTTTCCTTAAGTTTTCTTTGGAATTCTATTTGGTTTTCATTGATTTCATTATTGTTTTATTTATTTCTTTTTTATTGTTATTTTGATTGCTAGTATTGTTTGCTGGATTATTGCTTGTGTGAGTATAATGTTTGACTATATAGATTTTCTCGGAGTGATGAATAGTTTATCAAAGATTCCGAGAGCGTTATTATCTTCATCAAGTAATACGAGTCAAGTTCACTTTGACCATGTTTTTCATACCTATGTTTTATTTTCATGTAGTAGCACCCTTTCAATAATCCCTCCAGTAGTGATATTGATTTCTTGTAGTTGAGTAGAATGCATGAGGTAGGAACCCATCTTCCTATTATCAAGCCCGGGATGTTATATTGTTTTAATGCTATGCTATAGTAGACGGGTTTGGTATGAGTGCACGAGAGTGGTGTGAAGAAGGAGGACTCTACGTCAATGGCGACAACTTCATGATGGCATCGGCAAGAACTGCACCTTCAGGACTAGACCTCAAGATTTCGAGACTCGAGACAAGAATTCAATACACACTACTGGGTGAAGGACGGTTGACGTGCACCCTGGAGAAACCAGTGGATGGTCGGGATGCATGGAGAAGCGCCATGACATCTTGCGGAAAGCTTCACCCAGACTCAAAGAGACGGAAGAATACTTCATGCCCGAAAGCTTACCTGTGCAACCGCAAGTCACTATGGGCTCTGGCTTGGTTGACCTTAGTTGTGATTCTGGCTGTCCTAGCAGATGTAGAACTACGGTAGGATTGGATGAGCACCGGACAGTGGTCAGAGGAACTCTTCGGAAGACCATGTTTCGGTCATCTTGTTCTCAAACACCCTGAAATGCGAGAACGTAAAAAGAGGGATCGAGTCTTGTGGGTAAAGTGTACAAACCTCTACAGAGGGTTTAAACCTAATCGATTAGTCGTGCCCCCGGTTATGGAAAACTTGAGCCTCTGGACTTGGATCTATCTCGGAACTCTCAACACTAGACTGATAACTTAATTATGGGCAACTTATCATGATTTGGGCTATGAGACATCGGTTGGCGGAACCATGTTATGATAGAAACTCCATAGTACAGACTCCGGTTATTTCCTTTGATGTAGGGAAAATAAAACCAGATTTTATGCAAAAACTCAGACCCAGAGCCACAAAGACATATTGCATATAGTATAGTTTATCATCTGTTTTTCTTATAGTGATCTTGTTGGTACATTCAATGTACTGACCTACACGACTGCAACGTATCATGTTCAGGATTTTATATGACGAGTGAGTTTTTTTTATTGGATTACGGTCCACACCCAACCTGCCACTGGCGTTGATGGGACTCCACACCCGAGTGTTTGTTTCTGCTGAGACTTACGAGGTATATATATATCAGTTTTACGTTATTTATACATGTGATTGACCTTTGATATATACATTGATGTACCGTGTGTGCCAGCATACTAATCCAGGGATGGCACAGATACACAGAGGCTTGACTGTTTGAGGTCGGGTCGCTACACGTTACCCTCTTTGGGTGTATCCACCATGTACACGTCATATGAAGAGGTGGTCGTCCAGCGTCCGGGAAACGGCGGGCTTTGGGCCTGCTCTTCTCCGACATCGTCGCCCATATCGTCGATGTCTTCGGAGCCGTAATCGAGCATGTCAATTAAGTCCTTGAAAGTGGCTATGAAGTGGGTGGTGGGTGGGACGTAAAATTCCCCGCTCTCAGCCCCTAGTCTGGGTTGGGTGTAGTTCGGACGTTGCTCCTCTGTAATGACGAGGGATCGCATCAAGTCCAGAGCCTCGCTTAAAGGCGAGGTATGGCCGGGGAGAAGAGAGTCCGTGGAGTACGACGGGAAGGAAACTTCTTGGCCGAGCTCACACGATGTTGACTCCGAGGGTTTGGATCCAGTGTCCGGAGAGGAGTCCGGCTTCATGATGGTTCCCAGGGACATTGCTTCCTCTGGCTCTCCCGTACTGGGCTTAGTAGCCGCAGATAGTCCGGCGGGCTCAGGAATCCCGTCTTCGGACCTGGTGATGCGCTCTGGATCTCAGGCCAGAGTAGAGGTTGGGGTCGTAAACCCTTGGAAGATCAAGTCTCCTCGGATATCAGCGACATAGTCTAGATTTCCAAAACTAATCTGGTGACCTGGGGCGTAGCTGTCGATTTGCTCTAGATGGCCAAGCGAGTTGGCCCGTAGTGCGAAGCCGCCGAATACAAAGATCTGGCCGGGGAGAAAAACCTCCCCTAGGGCGGCATTGTTGTACATGACTAATGGAGCCATTGAACCTTCTGATGACGACAGCAGAACTCTCAATGAAAGCACCAACGCCGGTGTTAAACCCGGCGGATCTCAGGTGGGGGGTCCCGAACTGTGCGTCTGGGGAAGATGGTAACAGGAGACTGGGGACATGATGTTGCCTAGGTTCGGGTCCTCTTGATGGAGGTAATACCCTACTTCTTGTTTGATTGATCTTGATGAATATGATGATTACAAGAGTTGATCTACCACGAGATCGTAATGGCTAAACCCTAGATGTCTAGCCTGTATGATTGTGATCTTATCTATGGACTAAACCCTCCGGTTTACATAGACACCGGAAGGGCCTAGGGTTGTACAAAGTCGGTTTACAGAGGAAGGAATCTTCATATCTGAACGCCAATCTTGCCTTCCACGCAAAGGAGAGTCCCATCCGGACATGGGAGGAAGTCTTCTATCTTGTATCTTCACGGCCCATTAGTCTGGCCCACGTCACATAGCCCAGACGCCCGAGGACCCCTTAATTCAGGACTCCCTCACCCGTAGCATGCATGTATGGTGAAACGTTATGTAACGAAGTTGGAGCATGAGATATTTTTTGATTGTCTTCCTTATGAGTGGCGGTCGGGGACAAGCAATGGTCTTTTCCTACCAATCTATCCCCCTAGGAGCATGCGCGTAGTACTTTGTTTAGATAGCTAATAGACTTTTGCAATAAGTATGTGAGTTATTTATCACTAATGTTGAGTCCATGTATTATACGCACTCTCATCCTTCCACCATTGCTAGCCTCTCTAGTACCGCGCAACTTTTGCCGGTACCATAAACCCACCATATACCTTCCTCAAAACAGCCACCATACCTACCTATTATGGCATTTCCATAGCTATTCTGAGATATATTGCCATGCAACTTTCCACCGTTTCGTTTATTATGACATGCTTCATCATTGTCATATTGCTTTGCATGATCATGTAGTTGACATTGTATTTGTGGAAAAGCCACCGATCATAATTCTTTCATACATGTCACTCTTGATTCAGTGCACATCCAGGTACACCATCGGAGGCATTCATATAGAGTCATATTTTGTTCTAAGTATCAAGTTGTAATTCTTGAGTTGTAAGTAAATAAAAGTGTGATGATCTTCATTATTAGAGCATTGTCCCATGTGAGGAAAAAAAGAGAAAGGCCCAAAAAAGAGAAGGCCCAAAAAAACAAAAAAATGAGAGAAAAAGAGAGAAGGGGCAATGCTACTATCCTTTTACCACACTTGTGCTTCAAAGTAGCACCATGATCTTCATGATAGAGAGTCTCCTATGTTGTCACTTTCATATACTAGTGGGAATTTTTCATTATAGATCTTAGCTTGTATATTCCAATGATGGGCTTCCTCAAATTGCCCTAGTTCTTCGTGAACAAGCAAGTTGGATGCACACCCACTTAGTTTCTTTTTGAGCTTTCATACACTTATAGCTCTAGTGCATCCGTTGCATGGCAATCCCTACTCACTCACATTGATATCTATTGATGGGCATCTCCATAGCTCGTTGATACGCCTAGTTGATGTGAGACTATCTCCTTCTTTTGTCTTCTCCACAACCACCTTCTATTCCACCTATAGTGCTATGTCCATGGTTCACGCTCATGTATTGCATGAAAGTTGAAAAGGTTTGAGAACATCAAAAGTATGAAACAATTGCTTGGCTTGTCATCGAGGTTATGCATGATTTGAATATTTTGTGTGATGAAGATGGAGCATAGCCAGACTATATGATTTTGTAGGAATAAACTTTCTTTGGCCATGTCATTTTGAGAAGACATAATTATTTTGTTAGTATGCTTGAAATATTATTGTTTTATGTCAATATTAAACTTTTGTTTTGAATCTTATGTATCTGAATATTCTTGTCACAATAAAGAAGATTACATTGATACATATGTTAGGTAGCATTCCACATCAAAAATTCTGTTTTTATCATTTACCTACTCGAGGACGAGCAGGAATTAAGCTTGGGGATGCTTGATACGTCTCCAACATATCTATAATTTTTTATTCTTCCATGCTATTATATTATCCATCTTGGATGTTTTATATGCTATTTTATATGATTTTTGGGACTAACCTATTAACCTAGAGCCCAGTGCCAGTTTCTTTTTTTCCTTGTTTTTGAGTTCTACAGAAAAGGAATACCAAACGGAGTCCAATTGATGTGCCAATTTTTGATGATTTGTAATGGACCAAAAGAAGCCCCCGGAGTAAAAGAGTTGGGCCAGAAGAGTCCCGAGCCATCCACGAGGGTGGAGGGCGCGCCCTACCCCCCTGGGCTCGCCCCCCAATCTCGTGGATGACTCAGAGACCCCCCTAACATGAGACCTACGCCAAAAATTCCTATATAGAGGAAACCTCCAGAAAATAACCTAGATCTCTCTCTCTCTCTCTCTCTCATTTTTTTGATTTGGCACAATCTTGATGTACCGCAATATTTTCTACGATAGTTGGATCTTATGATGTTTCTCCCCCTCTACCTTCTTGTAATGGATTGAGTTTTCCCTTTGAAGTTATCTTATCGGATTGAGTCTTTAAGGATTTGAGAACACTTGACGTATGTCTTGCATGGGGTACCCATGGTGACAATGGGGTATTCTATTGATTCACTTGATGTATGTTTTGGTGATCAACTTGCAAGTTCTGTGACCTTGTGAACTTATGCATAGGGGTTGGCACACGTTTTGTCTTGACTCTCCGGTACAAACTTTGGGGCACTCTTTGAAGTTCTCTGTGTTGGATGAATAGATGAATCTGAGATTGTGTGATGCATATCGTATAATCATACCCACGGATACTTGAGGTGACATTGGAGTATCTACGTGACATTAGGGTTTTGGTTGATTTGTGTCTTAAGGTGTTATTTAACTATGAACTCTAGGGCTGTTTGTTACACTTATAGGAATAGCCCAATGGATTGATCAGAAAGAATAACTTTAAGGTGGTTTCGTACCCTATAATAATCTCTTCATTTGTTCTCCGCTATTAGTGACTTAAGAGTGATTCTTTGTTGCATGTTGAGGGATAGTTATATGATCAAATTATGTTATTATTGTTGAGAGAACTTGCACTAGTGAAAGTATGAACCCTAGGCCTTGTTTCGAAGCATTGCAGTACCGTTTGTGCTCACTTTTATCATTAGTTACCTTTCTGTTTTTATATTTTCAGATTACAAAAACCTATATCTACCATCCATATTGCACTTGTATCACCATCTCTTCGCCGAACTAGTGCACCTATATAATTTACCATTGTATTGGGTGTGTTGGGGACACAAGAGACACTTTGCTATTTGGTTGCAGGGTTATTTGAGAGAGACCATCTTCATCCTACGCCTCCCATGGATTGATAAACCTTAGGTCATCCACTTGAGGGAAATTTGCTACTGTCCTCCAAACCTCTGCACTTGGAGGCCCAACAATGTCTACAAGAAGAAGGTTGTGTAGTAGACATCAGTCTAGAGCCTCGTCCAACAGTGGCCTTGGTCTTCAGCAGAGTGGGGCCTATTGAGGACTGCAGAGGAGCTAAAGAACTTGCAGAGGCTCCTGAGGCAATTGAGATGCCTTTGGTCCTTTTACATGAGGCGAGATGCACATGTGCTGAGGACTTTGCTGGAGGACATGAGGGTTTTGCAACTTGAGGAACTGGGGTAGCTTAAGGAATTGGCCGTGAGGGCATTGATGAGCTTGGTTGTGAGGGCATTGGTGAAGAACTGGGCTTGCGGGCTGGCTTATTTTGCATAGACTTCCTGGGCTTGCTAGCAGAAGCCTCAGCAGCAGCAACTGAGCCTTCATTAAATTTCCTTACTGCTTCTTTAGCCATTTTGGCTAGCTTCGCTTGTTGTTTTGCCCATTCATCAGGATAGTCCTCACTGCACTTGAGGCTGGTGGGATCAGCTTCTTGGCCAGGTGGCAATGGAGGTCTTGGGCAAGGAGGGTGAAGAGCGAATTTCTTCATGTACTTTGAAGTGACATACCTATACTCCCTCCATTCCCGTGCCCATCTCCTCTCTATCCTTTGTATGCGCACCTTGCGCTGATTCTTGTTCTCCTTGCCATGTTTGGTCTCATTAGGTGTACAATATTCTTCATAAATGTCCTCAAGGATCTCAAACACTGTGTTGACTTCCAGTCTCTTTCCTCCCTTCTGAGGTTTCTTGCCATCTGCCATATTCTTCAGCTGAGGATTTTGAACAATTGAGTTCTCTGAAGAAGTGTGCAATTTTTCTTCGAGGAACGCTGCAAATGAGTTAAGTTGATGAGAACCTAGTGATTCAGTAGCGGACATGAGTACCTGTGAACAGAGTATAGGTGCAAAGAATTTGGAGAAGTCATATGCGTTCTCAGAAGTTTTTTCAAAAAGAACAAGTTTGAGGAATTTGACCAGTGGCGTCTTGAGGAATTTCACTAAGCGCCTTTTGACTTAGGTTCCAGAGTTGTATAGATTGAAAATCCACATAAATTAGGAATCTTGAAGAAAAATGTTGCTTAAGATAAATAGATCAAGAACAGATGCTTGTGTGAGGTGTTCAAAGTGTGGAAGTTGAAGAATAAACACCTTTTGAAGATATGTGAAAACCATCAGAATCAACAAGGGTGGTAAAAGTAACTTTTAATTACCCTAGATGAAGAACATGACGAACTGGGAACGTAGATTGGAAGTTCGTCAATCCAGATCTTCCACTCTCTAACTTGGCAGAGGAAGATAGCTACGGCGGCGGCGGAGTGAAGAAATCCGCGGCCGGTGCGAGTACGACGGCGACGAGGCCGAGGTAGTGAAGCTCTTCCTCACCAGTGACGATGGAAGTAGCGGCAGCACTAGGTCAGGAAGCTCGAGCGAGGGGGAAGTGAGGTAGAGCAAGGTAAATGCAGTCTGAGGAGGTGAGGGGTATATATAGCCGAGGTGAAAAACCACTCGTCCGAGGAAAATGGACGAACGTGCCCCTGACTCTTCTCATCCCAGCGACATCTGTCACCCATGTACAGAGCGGTGGCGATCATGTGAGATCGTGGGTGAATAGATAATTCCAATCATGGGATGTGGAACGGTTTAGGCAGCAAAAAAACGAAATTTAGATAAGAAAATTTTAATGTTTTTTTCGCAAATTGTTCAGCTGACAAGGACACAGTGAAGATTTTGAACGGGTTTCAAGTAGAACGCACATGGAGAATTTGTGAATAGACTGGGTTGAGTATAGCATAGAGGGGGAAGGGTCCGATCACATTCACTTAGCAGAAAAGGCAACTTGAGGAAATAGCAATAAGTGAATGTTGAAGAGGACTAAAACTCAAATATATACATGCAATGAAGAACACAATCGGAAAGAGCGAAGACAATGCAAAGTTGAAGAATTTGAACAACTGAGCAATTTCAAAACTGAAGAAATACTCAAATTGAAGATTTTCAGCTTTTGTTGGTTTCATGACCCACCGTATAAGAATGATGATTTCAGATGTCGCGTACAATTGTCGTAGGACTCTGAGAATCAAATTCTTCGTTAATTTCTTCACACTTAGCGGGTTAGTCTTCATTGATTGAAAAAAACGTTACTTCGTGTGTTGCACATATAAGTCATCAATTTTGCGTAAGTGTTAGGATGTGTGTCCTTTTCAAATGACATTCGAAGGTTCTAAGATATTTAGCTCACACCGCAACTTGCTAAATCTCTTCTCATCCAAGGGCTTTGTGAAGATATCGGCTAGCTGTTCTTCAGTCTTCACGTGCTCGATAGAGATGTCACCCTTCAACACATGATCATGAAGAAAATGATGACGAATCTGAATGTGCTTTGTCTTCGGGTGATGAACTGGGTTATGAGCAATCTTGATGGCACTCTCATTGAGTAGAGTGGCACATTCTTCACATTGATGCCGTAGTCCTTGAGGGTTTGCTTCATCCATAGCAATTGAGCACATCACGAACCGATAGCAATGTATTCAACTTCAGCAGTAGAGAGTGATACGCAGTTCTGCTTCTTCGAGGACCAACATACCAAGGAGCGTCCGAGGAAATGGCATGTGCCTGATGTTGACTTGCGGTCCACACGATCACCAGCATAGTCTGAGTCTGAATATCCAATGAGATCAAAAGCCGAGCCCTTAGGATACCATAATCCAAGTGTTGGAGTGTGAGCTAGATATCGAAGAATATGCTTCACAACCTTATGGTGCGATTCCTTTGGTGTATCTTGAAAACGGGCACACATGCAAACACTAAGCATAATATCTGGCCTAGATGCACATAAATACAATAAAGAGCCAATCATGGAGCGGTATACATTTTGATCGAAGTCAATACCATTTTCATTAGTGCATAGATGGCCATTTGTGGGCATAGGGATTTTGACTCCTTTGCAATCTTGCATACCGAATTTCCTCAATACATCCTTGAGGTAGTTCTCCTGAGATATGAAGATGCCATTGTGTTGTTGATGTATCTGAAGACCTAAGAAGAATTTCAATTATCCCATCATAGACATTTGATATTCTTCACTCATCATATAGGCGAATTCATCACTGTAGCATTAGTCAGTGATACGTCTCCAACGTATCTATAATTTTTGATTGCTCCATGCTATATTATCTATTGTTTTGGACTATATTGGGCTTTATTTTCCACTTTTATATTATTTTTGGGACTAACCTATTAACCGGAGGCCCAGCCCAGAATTGCTGTTTTTGCCTGTTTTAGTGTTTCGAAGAAACGGAATATCAAACGGAGTCCAAACGGAATGAAACCTTCGGGAACGTGATTTTCTTAACGAACAAGACCCGAGAGACTTGGACCCTATGTCAAGACACAAAAGAGGAGGCCACGAGGTAGGGGCGCGCCTACCCCCCAGGCGCGCCCTCCACCCTCGTGGGCCCCTTGTTGCTCCACCGACGTACTCCTTCCTCCTATATATACCTACGTACCCCCAAACGATCAGAGACGGAGCCAAAACCCTCATTCCACTGCCGTAACTTTCTGTATCCACGAGATCCCATCTTGGGGCATGTTCTGGAGCTCCGCCGGAGGGGGCGTCGATCACGGAGGGCTTCTACATCAACACCATAGCCCCTCCGATGAAGTGTGAGTAGTTCACCTCAGACCTACGGGTCCATAGTTAGTAGCTAGATGGCTTCTTCTCTCTTTTTGGATCTCAATACAATGTTCTCCCCCTCTCTTGTGGAGAACTATTCGGTGTAATCTTCTTTTTGCGGTGTGTTTGTTGAGATCGATGAATTGTGGGTTTATGATCAAGTCTATCTATGAACAATATTTGAATCTTCTCTGAATTCTTTTATGTATGATTGGTTATCTTTGCAAGTCTCTTCGAATTATTAGTTTGGTTTGGCCTACTAGATTGATCTTTCTTGCAATGGGAGAAGTGCTTAGCTTTGGGTTCAATCTTGCGGTGTCCTTTCCCAGTGACAGTAGGGGTAGCAAGGCACATATTTTATTGTTGCCATCGAGGATAACAAGATGGGGTTTTCATCACATTGCATGAGTTTATGCCTCTACATCATGTCATCTTGCTTAAGGCATTACTCTGTTTCCATTAACTTAATACTCTAGATGCATGCTGAATAGCGGTCGATGAGTGGAGTAATAGTAGTAGATACAGGCAGGAGTCGGTCTACTTGTCTCGGACGTGATGCCTATATACATGATCATACCTAGATATTCTCATAAGTATGCTCAATTCTGTCAATTGCTCAACAGTAATATGCTCTCGAGAGAAGCCACTAGTGAAACCTATGGCCCCCGGGTCTATCCTCATCATATTAGTCTCCAACTACTTAGTTATTTCCTTTGCTTTTTTACTTTGCTTTTGTTTTACTTTGCATATTTATCACAAAAATACCAAAAATATTATCTTATCATATCTATCAGATCTCACTCTCGTAAGTGGCCGTGTAGGGATTGACAACCCCTTATCGCGTTGGTTGCGAGGATTTATTTGTTTTGTGCAGGTACGAGGGACTGGCGCATAGCCTCCTACTGGATTGATACCTTGGTTCTCAAAAACTGAGGGAAATACTTACGTTACTTTGCTGCATCATCCCTTCCTCTTTGGGGAAAACCAACGCAGTGCTCAAGAGGTAGCAAGAAGGATTTCTGGCGCCGTTGCCGGGGAGGTCTACGCAAAAGTCAATATACCAAGTACCCATCACATACCCTTATCTCCCGCATTACATTATTTGCCATTTGCCTCTCGTTTTCCTCTCCCCCCATTTCACCCTTGCCGTTTTATTCGCCCTCTCTCTCTATCCTCCCTCTCTTTCTCTATTTGCCTCTTTTTGCCCGCTTGCTTTTTGTTTGCTTGTGTGTTAGTTCGCTTGCTTGTCACGATGGCTCAAGATAACACTAAATTGTGTGACTTCACCAATACCAACAACAATGATTTTATTAGCACTCTGATTGCTCCTCTTACCGATGCTGAATCTTGTGAAATTAATACTGCTTTGCTGAATCTTGTCATGAAAGATTTGTTTTCCGGCCTTCCTAGTGAAGATGCCGCTACCCATCTAAATAGCTTCATTGATTTGTGTGATATGCAAAAGAAGAAAGATGTGGATAATGATATTGTTAAATTGAAGCTATTTCCTTTTTCGCTTAGAGATCGTGCTAAAGCTTGGTTTCGTCTTTGCCTAAAGATAGTATTGATTCATGGAACAAGTGCAAAGATGCTTTTATCTCTAAGTATTTTCCTCCCGCTAAGATCATCTCTCTTAGAAACGATATTATGAATTTTAAGCAACTTGATCATGAACATGTTGCACAAGCTTGGGAGAGAATGAAACTAATGATACGTAATTGCCCTACTCATGGTTTAAATTTGTGGATGATTATACAAAAAATTTATGCCGTATTGAATTTTGCTTCTAGAAATCTTTTAGATTCGGCCGCGGGAGGCACTTTTATGGAAATCACTTTAGGAGAAGCTACTAAACTCCTAGATAATATTATGGTTAATTATTCTCAATGGCATACTAAAAGATCTACTAATAAAAAGGTGCATGTGATAGAAGAAATTAATGTTTTGAGTGGAAAGATGGATGAACTTATGAAATTATTTGCTAGCAAGAGTGTTTCTTCTGATCCTAATGATATGCCCTTGTCTAGTTTGATTGAGAATAATAATGAATCTATGGATGTGAATTTTGTTGGTAGGAACAATTTTGGTAACAACGCATATAGAGGAAATTTCAGTCCTAGGCCTTATCCTAGTAATCCCTCTAATAATTATGGTAATTCCTACAACAATTCTTATGGAAATTATAATAAGATGCCCTCTGATTTTGAGTCTAATATTAAAGAATTTATTACTTCGCAAAAGAATTTTCATGCTTTGATTGAAGAAAAATTGCTTAAGATTGATGAGTTGGCTAGGAACGTTGATAGAATTTCTCTTGATGTTGATTCTTTGAAACTTAGATCTATTCCACCTAAGCATGATATCAATGAGTCTCTCAAAGCCATGAGAATTTCCATTGATGAGTACAAAGAAAGAACCGCTAGGATGCGTGCTAAGAAAGATGCCTTTATAAGAGCTTGTCCTTCTAGTTCCTATGAAAATAAAGATGAAGATCTAAAAGTTATCGATGTGTCCCCTATTAAATCTTTGTTTTGCAATATGAATCTTGATAATGATGGGACTGAATATAATCCACCATTACCTAGAAGGTGTTCCAAGAATGCAGAATTTTTTGATCTTGATGCTAAATTTGATAAAAGTGGGATTGAAGAAATTAAAACCCTAGATGTTGCTAAACCCACTATTATGGATTTCAAGGAATTTAACTATGAAAATTGCTCTTTGATTGATTGTATTTCCTTGTTGAAATCCGTGCTAAATTCTCCTCATGCTTATAGTCAAAATAAAGCGTTTACTAAACATATCGTTGACGCCTTAATGCAATCTTATGAAGTGTAACATCCCAAAATTCTAAATTTTGGAATGTTATATTAAATAAATATTTATGAATCTTCGTTTGATTTTTGTGTGACTAATTGTGTGAAATTGAGTGGCATTTGGAAATTTCAGAGACATTTGAATTTTATTTGAATTTGGATTCAACTTGGCATTCGAAATTTATTTCATATACCCCTGACAAATACTTGTTTAAAAGTATGAGAGGAGCTAACATGACACTCCAAAAAGTCAGGAGAAATTAATGCCAAAAGTTTTCGAATTCAAATTGGAGTTTATTTGGAATTTCTAAAAAATGTTTTCTTTTAGTTTGGATTTTGCCTCTGGAAAAATGTTCACGTTGTAGGGTTTATTTTTTCTGATTTTATTGATATATATATATATGTCCTATATAAAAATACTATAGTTTGCTCTATATTTAGTTTTCTCTCTCTGTGCTTTTTTTCAAAAAAAAGAAAAAAGGGAAAAGAAACCCCTGAGCTAGCCAGGCCAACCGGCCCAGCTAGCCACCCGACGCAGCCCAGCCAGCCACCCGTCGCGGCCCCGCTGCTAGCCGAGCCGCAACCCAGCCGCGCGCACGCCCGAGCCGTCTCCGCTTCGGCCGCCTGACCGAACCCTCCTCTCCCTCTCTCACTGATCGCGGGGCCCGCCCTCATCTCTTTTCCCTCGCCCACGCCATGTCGCACCAGAGCACGACCACCGCCGCCCGACACCGCGATCTTCTCTGGATCGCGATCCCGCGTCGCCCCCTCCTCCAAGACCTTGCCCTATATAAACCCCGGGCCTCCTCTCTCGATCCCCTTAAAACCCTAACCCCGAAACCAACCACCGCCCACGCCCTTGCCGAACGCATCTCGCCGCCGTCGCCTCGGTTCGCCGCCCCTCCCGACGCCGGTGAGCACTCTCTGCCCTCCCAGCATCATCACCCGAACCGCCATCTCCTCCCGCACCTCTTTGACATCCTCTCTCCACCCAGGGATCGCCGGAGTCACCGCCTTGAGCATCACCGCCCGTCACCGGAGTTGCAGAGCACCAGGAGCCCCGCCGAGCTCGTTCCACTCGTCTCCGTCATCCACGAACGCAGCAACCGCCACCCTCGACCTCGCCTCGCTCCGCCGCTTCTCCCTGACGTCACCGCCGTCGCCCCAGACCACCGGAGCCGCTGCGTTGTCGCCACCTGAGCCGCCGTTGTCCGTCGTCGCCGTCAAGTCGTTGTAAGCCGCCGGAACTCCCCGCCACCATTGGATCGCGCATGAACAACCTAGATTAGATCACACGAAGGGTTAGGTTTATTTGTTTAGATCGGTTTTAGTTCGGTCTTTTCCCGGTTTAGTTACGATTTATTTCAATTGACCGAACCGGTCGGTTATTCTGTTTAGCCGTGGGCGCGTTTTAGTTAGTGTTCGCCTGAGCGTTAGATAGGCCCAGTAGCGCCTGTTTTTTTAGTTATTTTTTTAGTTTCTGTTTTTAAAACAGAATAGTTCTGTTCTTGTAAATTCTATATCTTTTAGGTTGTTTAATATTTTTAGTTGATTCTTTCTTTTTACTTTACAAATTTCTTGTAGTTTCTGTAGAAAATAGATTCGGCCATGTTTTAGTTTAAAAAAATGTTTTATATTAGTTTTAGTCAGATTAGTATTTCTGCTATAAAGTGAGTTAGGATTATTTTATTTTAGTGAATCCTTTTGTCACTGCTTTGTTTTGACCTTGCCTAGCAATAGGATTAATTTGGGTATTTATAGTTTTTATTAAAAATGGTTTTACTCGAAAACAAGCTTTTCTAGTTGTGTTAGCTTGCTGCTGTTTTTTTGCTGTTTTATTTATTTTAAAAATTTATTTTCACCTCTGTTATATTTTGTTCAGTTTGGTTTCTATAGTATTAGAGGCTGAACTTTTATTTACAGAAAAATAAAATGTTTTATTTTTTTCTTACTGGTTTTGTTTTAAGCATAATTAGAGTTTTAATTTAGCTTTTATGTGTTTCCTTTTGCTAGTAAAACTTTATGAAAAATACTTTATGTTAACTTAGTTGATTTAAATTTTATTTTTTTTCTGTTAAAATTATTAGTTTAGTATTTTCTTTGTTAAGTTTTGCTTAGGACAAAACTGTTTTGTGGTATGTCTTAGAGTTTTCTTTAGTAGTTTTGTTGTGTAGTTTTCCTTTGTTCTTATTTGGTGTCCCTGGTTGTTTCGTAACTTATTTGTTGGTTTTATTATGAGTCTTAGAATTGCTTGCTAGTATGTTTGCTTATATGAATGCTATGTTTGACTATATAGATTTTCAACAGAGTGACGAATAGTTCTACTAAGTCATTATTCTGAGAGCGTTGTTATCTTCATCAAGTAATACCAGGCAAGTTCACTTTGACCAAGTTTTTCATTCCTATGTTTTATTTGCATGTAGTAGCACCCTTTCAATAATCCCTCCAGTAGTGATATTGATTTCTTGTAGTTGAGTAGAATGCATGAGGTAGGAACCCATCTCCCTATTATCAAGCCTGGGACGTTATGTAGTTTTAATGCTACGCTATAGTAGACGGGGTTTGGTATGAGTGCATGAGAGTGGTGTGAAGAAGGCGGACTATACATCAATGGCGACAACTTCATGATGGCATCGGCAAGGTCTGCATCTTCAGTACTCCTCAAGATTTTGAGACTCGAGACAAGAATTCAATACACGCTACTGGGTGAAGGACGGTTAACGGGCACCCTAGAGAAACCAGTGGTTGGCCGGGATGCATGGAGAAGTGCCATGACATCTTGCGGAAAGCTTCGCCCAGACTCAAAGATACGGAAGAATACTTCATGCCCGGAAGCTTACCTGTGCAACCGCAAGTCACTACGGGCTCTGGCTTGGTTGACCTTAGTTGTGACTGTCGCTGGGACGGTGCTAGCAGATGTAGAACTACGGTAGGATTGGATGAGCACCGGATAGTGGTCAGAGGAACTCTTCGGAAGACCATGTTTCGGTCATCTTGTTCTCAAACACCCTGAAGTGCGGGAACATAAAAAGAGGGATCGAATCTTGCGGGTAAAGTGTACAAACCTCCGCAGAGGGTTAAAACCTAATCGATCAGCCGTGTCCCCGGTTACGGACAATTTGAGCCTCTGGACTTGGATCTATCTCGGAACTCTCAACACCGAACTGATAAATTAATTGTGGGCAACTTATGATGATTTGGGCTATGAGACATCGGTTGGCGGAACCATGTCATGATAGAAAAGTCCGTAGTACAGACTCCGGATAATTCCTTTGATGTAGGGAAAATAAAACCAGCTTTTATGCAAACAAAACTCAGATACAGAGGCACAAAGCCATATTGCATATAGTATAGTTTATCATCTGTTTTTCTTACAGTGATCTTGCCTGTACATTCAATGTACTGACCTACACGGCTGCAACGTCTCATGTTGCAGATATGTTTCTTCCGACGAGTAAGAGTACGGTACAGGGTTACGGTCTACACTCAACCTGCCGATGGCGTTGATGGGACTCCACACCCGATTGATTGTTTCCGTTGAAACTTATAAGGTATATATCAGTTTTACGTTATTTATACATGTGATTGCACTTTGATATATACATTGATGTACTGCGTGTGCCAGCATACTGATCCAGGGATGGCACAGATACACAGAGGCTTGACCGTCTGAGGTCGGGTCGTTACATGAAGAAAAACTTGAATTGGAAGTTTCTATCCCTAGAAAACTTTATGATGAGTGGGAACCAACTATTAAAATTAAAGATCATTAATGCTATGCTTTATGTGATTTGGGTGCTAGTGTTTCCATGATTCCAAAGACTTTGTGTGATTTGTTAGGTTTCCGTGATTTTGATGATTGCTCTCTAAACTTGCACCTTGCGGATTCCACTATTAAGAAACCTATGGGAAGAATTAATGATGTTCTTATTGTTGCAAATAGGAATTATGTGCCCGTAGATTTTATTGTTCTTGACATAGGTTGCAATCCTTCATGTCCTATTATTCTTGGTAGACCATTCCTTAGAACGATTGGTGCAATTATTGATATGAAGGAAGGAAATATTAGATTCCAATTATAATTAAGGAAAGGCATGGAACACTTTCCTAGAAAGAAAATTAAATTACCTTATGAATCTATTATGAGAGCCACTTATGGATTGCCTACCAAAAATGGCAATACCTAGATCTATCCTAGTTTGTTATGCCTAGCTAGGGGCGTTAAACAATAGCGCTTGTTGGGAGGCAACCCAATTTTATTTTTGTTCCTTGATTTTTGCTCCTGTTTAGTAATAAATAATTTATCTAGCCTCTGTTTTGGTTGTGTTTTTTGTGTTTAATTAGTGTTTGTGCCAAGTAGAACCGTTGGGAAGACTTGGGGAAAGTCTTGTTACACTTGCTGTAAAAAACAGAAACTTTAGCACTCAAGAGAACTGCTACCATTTTTATTTGGAAAGTGATATTTAGTTAATTCTTTTTGAAGATGATTAATAGATAAATTCCTCACGTCCAGAAATTTATTTTAGAATTTTTGGGGTTACAGATCTTGCGCTAGCTACAGATTATTACAGACTGTTCTGTTTTTGACAGATTCTGTTTTCCGTGTGTTGTTTGCTTATTTTGATGAATCTATGGCTAGTAAAATAGTTTATAAACCATAGAGAAGTTGGAATACAGTAGGTAACACCAATGTAAATAAAGAATGAGTTCGTTACAGTACCTTGAAGTGGTCTTTTGTTTTCTTTCCCTAACGGAGCTCACGAGATTTTCTACTTTAAGTTTTGTGTTGTGAAGTTTTCAAGTTTTGGGTAAAGATTTGATGGATTATGGAACAAGGAGTGCAAGAGACTAAGCTTGGGGATGCCCATGGCACCCCCAAGATAATCCAAGGACACCTAAAAGCCAAAGCTTGGGGATGCCCCGGAAGGCATCCCCTCTTTCGTCTACTTCTATCGGTAACTTTACTTGGAGCTATATTTTTATTCACCACATGATATGTGTTTTGCTTGGAGCGTCTTGTATGATTTGAGTCTTTATTTTTTTAGTTTACCACAATCATACTTGCTGTACACACCTTTTGATATAGCCATACATGATTTGGAATTTGTTAGAATACTCTATGTGCTTCGCTTATATCTTTTGAGTTATATAGTTTTGCTCTAGTACTTCACTTATATCTTTTAGAGCACGGTGGTGGATTTGTTTTATAGAAACTATTGATCTCTCATGCTTCACTTATATTATTTTGAGAGTCTTAAATAGCATGGTAATTTACTTAAATAATCCTAATATTCTTGGTATTCAAGAATAATAAAAGAACTTCCTTATGAGTGTGTTGAATGCTATGAGAAGTTTGATACTTGATAATTGTTTTGAGATATGAAGATGGTGATATTAAAGTTATGCTAGTTGAGTAGTTGTGAATTTGAGAAATACTTGTGTTAAAGTTTATGATTCCCGTAGCATGCACGTATGGTGAACCATTATGTGATGAAGTCGGAGCATGATTTATTTTTTTGATTGTCTTCCTTATGAGTGGCAGTCGGGGACGAGCGATGGTATTTTCCTACCAATCTATCCCCCTAGGAGCATGCGCGTAATACTTTGCTTTGATAACTTGTAGATTTTTGCAATAAGTATATGAGTTCTTTATGACTAATGTTGAGTCCATGGATTATACGCACTTTTCTCACCCTTCCACCTTTGCTAGCCTCTCTAATACCGCGCACCTTTCGCCGGTATCATACTCCCACCATATACCTTCCAAAACAGCCACCATAACTACCTATTATGGCATTTCCATAGCCATTTCGAGATATATTGCCATGCAACCTTCCACCGTTCCATTTATTGTGACACACTCCATCATTGTCATATTGCTTAGCATGATCATGTAGTTGACATCGTATTTGTGGCAAAGCCACCATTCATAATTCTTTCATACGTGTCACTATTGATTCATTGCATATCCCGGTACACCGCTGGAGGCATTCATATAGAGTCATATTTTGTTCTAAGTATTGAGTTGTAACTGTTGAGTTGTAAGAAAAATAAAAGTGTGATGATCATCATTATTAGAGCATTGTCCCAATGAGGAAAGGGTGATGGAGACTATCATTCCCCCACAAGTCTGGATGAGACTCCGGACGAAAAAAAGAGAAAGAAAAGAGGCCATAAATAGGAGAAAAGGCCCAACTAAAAAATGAGAGAAAAGGAGAGAAGGGACAATGTTACTATCCTTTTACTACACTTGTGCTTCAAAGTAGCACCATGATATTCATGATAGAGAGTCTCCTATGTTATCACTTTCATATATTAGTGGGAATTTTTCATTATAGAACTTGGCTTGTATATTCCAATGATGGGCTTCCTCAAAATGCCCTAGGTCTTCATGAGCAAGCAAGTTGGATGCACACCCACTTAGTTTCTTTTGTTGAGCTTTGATATACTTATAGCTCTAGTGCATCCATTGCATGGCAATCCCTACTCACTCACATTGATATCTATTGATGGGCATCTCCATAGCCCGTTGATACGCCTAGTTGATGTGAGACTATCTTCTTCCTTTTTGTCTTCCCCACAACCACCATTCTATTCCACTTATAGTGCTATATCCATGGCTCATGCTCATGTATTGAGTGAAGATTGAAAAAGTTTGAGAACACCAAAAGTATGAAACAATTGCTTGGCTTGTCATCGGGGTTGTGCATGATTTAAATATTTTGTGTGGTGAAGATGGAGCATAGCCAGACTATATGATTTTGTAGGGATAACTTTCTTTAGCCATGTTATTTTGAGAACACATGATTGCTTTGTTAGTATGCTTGAAGTATCATTATTTTTATGTCAATATTAAACTTTTGTCTTGAATCTTTCGGATCTGAATATTCATACCACAATTAAGAAGAATTACATTAAAATTATGCCAAGTAGCACTCCACATCAGAAAATTTGTTTTTATCATTTACCTACTCGAGGATGAGCATGAATTAGGCTTGGGGATGCTTGATACGTCTCCAACGTATCTATAATTTTTGATTGCTCCATTCTATAATATCTACTGTTTTGGACATTATTGGGCTTTATTATCCACTTTTATATTATTTTTGGGACTAACCTATTAACCGGAGGCCCAGCCCAGAATTCCTGTTTTTTTGCCTATTTTAGGGTTTCGAAGAAAAGGAATATCAAACGGAGTCCAAACGGAATGAAACCTTCGGGAACGTGATTTTCTTAACGAACAAGACCCGGGAGACTTGGACCCTATGTCAAGACACAAAAGAGGAGGCCACGAGGTAGGGGCGCGCCTACCCCCCCCCCTAGGCGCGCCCTCCAACCTCGTGGGCCCCCTGTTGCTCCACCGATGTACTCCTTCCTCCTATATATACCTACGTACCCCCAAACGATCAGAGACGGAGCCAAAACCCTAATTCCACCGCCGTAACTTTCTGTATCCATGAGATCCCATATTGGGGCCTATTCCGGAGCTCCGCCGGAGGGGACATCGATTACGGAGGGCTTCTACATCAACACCATAGCCCCTTCAATGAAGTGTGAGTAGTTCACCTCAGACCTACGGGTCCATAGTTAGTAGCTAGATGGGTTCTTCTCTCTTTTTGGATCTCAATACAATGTTCTCCCCCTCTCTTGTGGAGAACTATTTGATGTAATCTTCTTTTTGCGGTGTGTTTGTTGAGACTGATGAATTGTGGGTTTATGATCAAGTCTATCTATGAACAATATTTGAATCTTCTCTGAATTCTTTTATGTGTGATTGGTTATCTTTGCAAGTCTCTTTGAAGTATCAGTTTGGTTTGGCCTACTAGATTGATCTTTCTTGCAATGGGAGAAGTGCTTAGCTTTGGGTTCAATCTTGCGGTGTCCTTTCCCAGTGACAGTAGGGGCAGCAAGGCACATATTGTATTCTTGCCATCGAGGATAACAAGATGGGGTTTTCATCATATTGCATGAGTTTATCCCACTACATCATGTCATCTTGCTTCAGGCGTTACTCTGTTTTCATTAACTTAATACTCTAGATGCATGCTGGATAGCGGTCGATGAGTGGAGTAATAGTAGTAGATGCAGGCAGGAGTCGGTCTACTTGTCTCGGACGTGATGCCTACATACATGATCATACCTACATATTCTCATAACTATGCTCAATTTTGTCAATTGCTCAATAGTAATTTGTTCACCAACCGTAGAATACTTATGCTCTCGAGAGAAGCCACTAGTGAAACCTATGGCCCCCGGGTCTATCTTCATCATATTCGTCTCCTACTACTTAGTTATTTCCTTTTCTTTTTACTTTGCTTTTATTTTACTTTGCATCTTTATCACAAAAATACCAAAAATATTATCTTATCATATCTATCAGATCTCACTCTCGTAAGTGGCCGTGTAGGGATTGACAACCCCTTATCGCGTTGGTTGCGAGGATTTATTTGTTTTGTGCAGGTACGAGGGACTGGCGCGTAGCCTCCTACTGGATTGATACCTTGGTTCTCAAAAACTGAGGGAAATACTTATGCTACTTTGCTGCATCATCCCTTCCTCTTCGGGGAAAACCAACGCAGTGCTCAAGAGGTAGCAGTCAGTATAGCCAAAAATGATATCATCAACATATATTTGGCACACGAATAGTTCATCATCATAAGTTTTGGTTAAGAGAATTGGGTGAAGTGAACCGGGTTTGAAGCCTTTCTTCATGAAGAATTCCTTCAAAGTAGCATACCATGCCCGAGGGGCCTGCTTGAGGCCATAGAGGGCCTTATTGAGTCTGAAGACTTTGCCAGGATGCTTTGGATCTTCAAAACCTCGGGGTTGAGCAACATATACTTCTTCCTCAAGCTTACCATTGGGGAATGCACTTTTCACATCCATTTGATATAAGATGATATTGTGATGGTTAGCATAAGTAAGTAATATGCGAATATCCTCAAGTCTAGCAACAGGTGCAAAATTTTCATCAAAGTCAATTCCTTCAACCGGTGTGTCGCCTTAAGCTACCAGTCGTGCCTTATTCCTCACCACAAGGCCATTTTCATCTTGCTTGTTGCAGTAGATCCATTTGGTGCCGATGATATTGTGCTTGCATGGGTCTAGTCGCTTGACAAGTTCCCACACATTGTTGAGCTTGAACGGATGTAATTCCTCCTACATCGCTTGAATCCACTCAGGCTCCAGAAATGCTTCATCTACCTTAGTGGGCTCTGTGATAGAGACGAAAGCAGCAAAGTGCCCACAAAAGTTAGACAAATGTGAAGCTTTTGAGCGTGTGAGAGGACCTGGTGCGTTGATGTCGCTAATGATTTTCTCCATCTGCACTTCATGTGTGACACGAGGATGTGCTAGTTGATGACGAGGAATTTTCTCAGCATTTTCTTCAGAGCCATTTTCTTCAGGTGCACCAACATGATGTTCTTAGCGATCAGGAATGCCTTCTTCAGCAGATTCTTTAGTAGGAATGACATCCTCAGTAGCCTTGAACTTGATGGTTTCCTCAGGTGATTTTTCATCTAGCATAGGAGGTAGGTGCTCTCTTTGCGAGCCATTAGTTTCATCGAACCGCACATCTACAGTTTCAACAACCTTGTGGTGATAGGTGTTGAAGACTCTGTAGGTGTGTGAGTCCTTTCCATAACCAAGCATAAAACCTTCATGTGCTTTCGGTGCAAATTTAAAACTGTGATGAGGATCTCTAATCCAACATTTAGCACCGAAGACTTTGAAATAACTCACATTGGGCTTCTTGTCAGTGAGGAGTTCATATGAGGTCTTTCTGAAGATTTTGTGAAGATATACCCTGTTGATGATGTGGTACGCAGTATCAATTGCCTCAGGCCAGAAGCGAGGAGGCGTCTTATATTCATCAAGCATAGTGCGAGCCATCTCAACAAGAGCCCGATTCTTGCGCTCCACGATGGCATTCTGCTGAGGAGTATAAGGAGCATATAATTTGTGAGTAATACCAAGTTCATCAAGGTAGTCATCAAAATCAGTATTCTTGAACTCAGTTCCATTGTCACTTCTGATGTGCTTGATCTTCACACCAAAGTTGGTTGAAACCCTCGAGGAAAATTGTTTGAAGACTTCCTGCACTTCAGTTTTGTAAGTGATGATATGCACCCATGTGTAACAAGAATAGTCATCAACTATGACGAAGCCATATAAAGATGCACCATTAGTATATGTAGCATAGTGAGTAGGGCCAAAGAGATCAATGTGAAGCAATTCAAATGGACGAGTGGTAGTCATGATGATTTTTGAGGGATTCTTGGCCTTGGTCATCTTTCCAGCTTCACAAGCTCCACATAGATGGTCCTTGAGGAATTTGACACCCTCAATGCCAATGACATGCTTCTTCTTCACGAGCGTGTGCATATTCCTCATGCCAGCATGACCAAGTCATCGATGCCATAGCCAGCCTTCTGAAGCTTTTGCAAGTAGACATGTAGCAGGTTGTGGTCCTGTAAAGAAATCAACAATATACAAATCTCCTCTCCTAAAGCCTTTGAAGACTTTGGAATTGTCAGCTTCCATGATCACAACACAACGATACTTGCCAAAGACAACAACCATATCAAGATCACAAAACATTGAGACAGACATGAGGTTGAACCCTAAGGACTCGACAAGCATGACTTTGTCCATGTGTCGATCCTTTGAGATTGCAACCTTACCTAGACCCAATACCTTGCTTTTGCCTTTGTCAGCATAGGTGATATGCTTCAGATGTGATGGAGTTAAAGCAGTGTCTATCAATAAGTTCCTATCACCAGTCATGTGATTTGTGCATCCACTATCGAGGACCCACTCAGTGGCTTTGGGTTGATCATCCTGCAGATGAATTAGTGCAACTTACGAACTCATATACTTCATCAGTGAAGAATATGACATCAATTTCATCAGATCAATTTCATCAAGGAAGAGAATAGGTACAACAGTATGAGGACGAGAGAAATGAAGGTTCATTTCTTCATGATTAGCTTGCGTCCTTTCAAGCATATTCAGGTCTCCAGCAAATTCTTTAGATGTTTAAGTTCATCTGGAGACCTGACCCTGCATAAGAGATTAGTTCTTTTTCTTCACCACCCACATCTGGAGGGGTGGCAAAGAGTTCATCATTCTGCGAGCTCCATAAGAGAAAGGTGGTGAGGGAGTCCTGGATTAGGGGTGTCCGGATGGCCGGACTATACCTTCAGCCGGACTCCTGGACTATGAAGATACAAGATTGAAGACTTCGTCCCGTGTCCGGAAGGGACTTTCCTTGGCGTGGAAGGCAAGCTTGGCGATACGGATATGTAGATCTCCTACCATTGTAACCGACTTTGTGTAACCCTAACCCTCTCCGGTGTCTATATAAACCGGAGGGTTTTAGTCCGTAGGACAACATACAGAACAACAATCATACCATAGGCTAGCTTCTAGGGTTTAGCCTCTCCGATCTCGTGGTAGATCTACTCTTGTACTACCCATATCATCAATATTAATCAAGCAGGACGTAGGGTTTTACCTCCATCGAAGAGGGCCCGAACCTGGGTAAAACTTCGTGTCCCTTGCCTCCTGTTACCATCCGGCCTAGACGCACAGTTCGGGACCCCCTACCCGAGATCCGCCGGTTTTGACACCGACATTGGTGCTTTCATTGAGAGTTCCTCTATGTCGTCATCGTCAGGCTTGATGGCTCCCACGATCATCAATGGAGATGCAGTCCAGGGTAAGACCTTCCTCCCCGGATAGATCTTCGTCTTCGGCGGCTTCGCACTGCGGGCCAATTCACTTGGCCATCTGGAGCAGATCGAAAGCTATGCCCCTGGCCGTCAGGTCAGATTTGGAAGTTTAAACTACACGGCTGACATCCGCGGGGACTTGATCTTCGACAGATTCGAGCCACTGCCGAGCGCGCCGCACTGTCACGATGAGCATGATCTAGCTCTGCCGCCGAACAGTGCCCTGGAGGCCGCACCCGCATCGGCTTCGACCCTTAATTCGGAGCCAACTGCGCCGATCGAGGATGGGTGGTTGGATGCCGCCTCGGGGGCTGCGATCCCAACGGCGATCGAGCCGAACACCAGCCCCACACTCTGCGAGACTCGTGACTCCAAGGAGCCGGACTCCTCTCCGGACTCCAAACCCTCCGCGCCCCTGCCGATCGAATCCGATTGGGCACCGATTATGGAGTTTACTGCCGCGGACATCTTTCAGCACTCGCCTTTCGGCGATATTCTGAAGACACTGAAGTCTCTCTCTTTATCAGGAGAGCCCTGGCCGGACTACGGTCAGCAAGGTTGGGGTTCGGACGATGAAGAAATTCAAAGCCCACCCACCACCCACTTTGTAGCCACTGTCGACGACTTAACCGACATGCTCAACTTCGACTCTGAAGATATCGACGGTATGGACGCCGATAAAGGAGACGATGAAGAACCAGCGCCTATCAGGCCCTGGAAAGCCACCTCGTCATATGACATATACATGGTGGACACCCCAAAAGAAGGAGATGGCGATGGAACAGCGGAGGATGACCCCTCCAAGAAACAGCCTAAGCGCCGGCGTCAACGGCGCCGCTCAAAATCCCGCCAAAACAAAAACGGTGATTCCAGCACGGGAGATAATAATACGCCGGAAAGTGCTGAAGAAAACCCCCTCCAGCAAGATTTAGCACAGGAGGATGGAGAAACCAGACCTCATGAGAGAGCGGCAGACAGAGAGGTCGAGGACGATAATTATATGCCTCCCTCCGAAGATGAGGCAAGCCTCGACGACGACGAATTCGTCATGCCAGAGGATCTCGTCGAGCAAGAGCGTTTTCAACGCAGGCTTATGGCCATGGCAAGAAGCCTCAAGAAAAAACAGCAACAGCTCAGAGCTGATCAAGATTTGCTAGTCAACAGATGGACTGAAGTCCTTGCGGCCGAAGAGCATAAACTCGAACGCCCCTCCAAGAGCTACCCAAAGCGCAGGTTGCTACCCCGATTAGAGGAGGAAGCACTTGATGCGGCCGACCGGCCACCTCGTGGCCGCGATAGAGAGGCCTCTCGGCCCTCCACTCAAGCCGCACCCCGTGCCAAGGCACGGGAATATGCGCCGGACTTACGAGATATGTTGGAGGACAAGGAAAGGCAAACAAGATCGATCTACGGATCGCGGGGGCGCCCCACGACTCGAGACGGTAACCGTCATGCCGGACACAAATCCGGTAGGGCCGAACACAGTAGACAAAGCTCATTGGAGCTACGTCGTGATATAGCCCAGTACAGAGGCGCCGCACACCCACTATGCATCACAGATGAAGTAATGGATCATCAAATCCCCAAGGGTTTCAAACCACATCGAATCATATGATGGCACAACAGATCCTGCGGTATGGATCGAGGATTATCTCCTTCATATCCACATGGCCCGCGGCGATGATCTCCACGCCATCAAATACCTCCCACTCAAGCTTAAAGGACCAGCTCGGCATTGGCTTAATAGCTTGCCAGCAGTATCAATCGGTTGTTGGGAGTACCTGGAAGCCGCATTCCTCGACAACTTCCAGGGCACTTATGTGCGACCATCAAATGCCGACGACCTAAGCCACGTAAATCAGCAGCCAGAGGAATCGGCCAGGCAATTCTGGACACGGTTCCTAAGAAAGAAAAATCAAATAGTCGACTGTCCGGACGCTGAGGCCCTAGCAACCTTCAAACACAATATCCGTGACGAGTGGCTGGCCCGGCACCTTGGACAGGAAAAGCCGAAATCCATGGCAGCACTCATGACCCACTTTTGCGCGGGAGAAGACAACTGGCTTGCTCGTAGCAACAATATGACCAAGAACCCTGGTAATTCGGACACCAGGGACAGTAGTGGCAGGTCGCGTCGCAACAAGCAGAAGCGCCGCACTAACGGCGACAATGCTGAGGATACGACATTTAATGCCGGATTCAGAGGCTATAAATCCGGTCAGCGGAAAAAGCCATTCAAAAGAAATCCTAGGGGCCCGTCCAGTTTGGACCGAATACTCGACCGCTTGTGCCAGATACACGGCACCCCCGAAAAGCCAGCCAATCACACCAATAGGGATTGTTGGGTGTTCAATCAGGCAGGCAAGTTATATGCCGAAAATACAGACAAGGGGCTGCATAGCGATGACGACGAAGAGCCCCGGCCGCCGAACAACAGTGGATAGAAGGGTTTTCCCCCACAAGTGCGGACGGTGAACATGATATACGCAACCCACATCCCCAAGAGGGAGCGGAAGCGCGCGTTAAGGAACGTATACGCGATAGAGCCAGTCGCCCCAAAGTTCAACCCATGGTCCTCCTGCCCGATCACCTTTGATCGAAGGGACCATCCCACTAGCACCCGTCATGGCGGATTCGCCACATTGGTTCTAGACCCAACTATTGACGGATTTCATCTCACTAGAGTCCTTATGGACGGCGGCAGTAGCCTGAACCTGCTTTACCAGGATACAGTGCGGAAAATGGGCATAGATCCCTCGAGGATTAAGCCCACCAAAACGACCTTTAAAGGCGTAATACCAGGTGTAGAGGCCAACTGTACAGGCTCAGTCACACTTGAAGTGGTCTTCGGATCTCCGGATAATTTCCGAAGCGAGGAGTTAATCTTCGACATAGTCCCATTCCGCAGTGGCTATCACGCACTGCTCGGACGAACCGCATTCGCCAAGTTCAATGCGGTACCGCACTACGCATACCTTAAACTCAAGATGCCAGGCCCTCAAGGAGTAATTACGATCAATGAAAACACCGAACGCTCCCTCCGAACGGAGGAGCACACGGCGGCCCTTGCAGCGGAAGTACAAAGCAGCCTCTCCAGGCAGTTCTCCAGTCCGGCCACTAAGCGACCGGACACCGTCAAGCGTGCCCGGAGTAACCTACAACAAGACCGCCTGGCACGTTCTGAGCAGGCGTAGCAATGCGGCCCCAACCCCAGCCCTTGCAAAAATGCGACACCAGTACTTCGCGTACATAACTACGCTCTAGAAATACCATGGGTACAGGGGGAGGGGCACCATCACGGCACGCCCGAAACACGGCTTAAACCGCACCAGGGGCTGCCAATTTTTTAATTTTCTCTTGCTTTCAGGACTCCACTCTTCTGAAGGCCTGTTCGGCAATTCAATTGCCGCACAAACGATGCAAGAACCAGGGAAGCAGACAAGCCATGCCGCATTACGGAACTCCCAGGTGGTCTCTATCACGAGCAGTATACCTGTTTCGCTTACCATTTCGCAGCCTGCCCCTGGAACGGACATGTTAAATAGTCGAACCTTTTGCTTATCGCATTATTTGTATCGTTCTGCTTTGATCGCAGCCCTTTTTAAGAACAATTCATAGCTTCTGTCTATTTTTGCATTACTCTTTTTCTTTACAAATATATGTTCCGTAACGACATGTTGCACCCGTACACTTTGGTACAGCCAAAATACGACAGGGGATTTAGTACCCCTCAATATGGTGTGAGAAGTCCGAACACTTTAACAAGTGCGGCACCCCGAACTTATAGCATTATATGCATCGGCTCCGAATCATGTCTTGGGTCAATAGTTGGGTTTGCCCGGCTCCTATGTTTTGGTGCCTTACGTTCCGCTATATCGGCTAAGGTAGCACTAGGAGAACTACTACGATTGTGCCCCAGTTGAGCTGGGTCGAGCACCTCAGTAGAGAAAGCTAAAACTTACTGTCATGATGAAGCAAGAGCTGGTCGCTATTCGAGAGGTTTTTCGAGTCCCTAAAGACTTATGCCGCTTAGAGCGAGGAGTCGGCTCTGTCCGGCCAAGGCGTGGATAGCGCCCCGAACTCGGTCTTCCGAATACCAGGGGCTTTGCCGAAATTTAAAATTATAGAATTCTATGGCTAAGTGAGAGTGTTCAAGCATTATAGTCCGATTGCCTTGTTCACTGTGCTGAGCGCCTCCCTCGAAGGACCCAAACATGGGAAAAAGAGCGCTCAGGTTTATCCCCGAACACCCCAGCACTAGCGGCACAGGGGCAGAAGCCGACGACTTGCCATCTCTCAGAATTGATAAACAGCCGCACAGAAGGTAATATTTTAAATTCCAATAGCATTGCTTAGCGCATATGAACAAGTTTTCAGCGCACAAGACAAAACGAGCGAGTTTTACTCAAAAATTACATCCCTGGAACATTCATCCGCCATAAGGCAGGCACCCTTCAGAACATCCTTATAACAATTCTTGGGCTTGCGATGCTCCTTGCCCGGCGGTGGCCCGTCTTTCACAAGCTTCTCAGCATCCAGCTTGCCCCAGTGCACCTTAGCACGGGCAAGGGCCCTACGGGCACCTTCAATGCAGACGGAGCGCTTGATGACTTCGAGCCTTGGACAGGCCCCCATCAGCTGCCGCACCAGCCCGAAATAGCTCCCAGGCAGAGCCTCTCCAGGCCACAGCCGAACTATGAGGCCCTTCATGGCCTGTTCGGCCGCCTTGTGGAGCTCGACCAGTTGCTTCAGCTGGTCGCTCAGGGGCACGGGGTGTCTGGCCTCAGCATACTGAGACCAGAACACCTTCTCTGTCGAGCTACCTTCCTCGGCTCGATAGAATGTGGCGGCATCGGACACGCTACAGGGAAGATCTGCGAATGCTCCTGGAGAGCTTCGGATTCGGGTAAGTAACAAGTAACTTACGTTTACGTGTTTGCTTTGCATAAAGAATGCCTTACCCGCCGCTATCTTTTTCACCTCATCCAACTCCTGGAGGGTCTTTTGGGATTTGGCCTTGGCAGACTTGGCATTTTCAATAGCCACCGCGAGCTCGGACGCTCGCGTCTTTGAGTCAAGCTCCAAACTCTCATGTTTTTCCATGAGTGCCTGGAGCTCCTGCCGCACCTTGCCAACCTCGGCCTCATACTTCTCCCGCTCGGTGCGCTCCGTGGCCGCCCTCTTCTTGGCCTCGAGCAGCGCTTTCTTATGGGTCGCCACCTCAGACATGGCCCCTACAATAGCCACGATAATCCTGTCATTTTTTGCAATTGCACCTTTTTATATATATTTCAACAAGGTATTTCTTACCTTCCTTGTCCTCGAGCTGCTTCTTGGCACGCCCAAGCTCTTGCTCGGACTGCTCGAGGTTCTGCTTTAGCGTGTCCACTTCCGCAGTCAGTTCAGCGGACGCCATCAGAGAAGCCTGCATACGCATATTGACTCCTTTTTGTTAGACTCCTGCGAATTTTATTTGATCCTCTATTCGGCTTTTCTTCCCGAACGCCAAACAGAGCATCAGGGGCTACTGTCTATGCGGTAATATTATTTACACATTCTTTACTTACCTCAAAGCCTGTTAAAAGGCTAGTACAAGCTTCAGTCAGTCTGCTCTTGGCGGACTGAACCTTCTGGACCATCGCACTCATAATGGTGCGGTGCTCCTCGTCGATGGAGGCACCTTTGAGCGCCTCCAACAGACTGTCCGGCGCCTCCGGTTGGACTGGGGTCACCGGCATGGAGGGCTTGCTCCTCTTGGAAGGAGGTCGCCCGCCGGACTCTGGAACCTTCGAAGGTTCCGGAGCGGTGTCCGACCTAGAGCCGGACTTGGAGCCCTAGGGGGTTCTATCCCCTTCACTCCTGGAGTCCGGGAGGTCACCTTGCGGCGCCTCCAGGACCACCTCCTCCCAGCTTGGAACCTGTTGGGACAACACTTCGGTGTCGTCCGTAGGGCGGGGGAGGAAGCCGTCGGAAGCGAATTCACATCCGACGAGTCCAGTGAACCGCTCGACGACGCGTCGAGCCGGTCTTTGGGTGGGCTACATAAACATATTCGACATAAGCGAAAGCTATGCAATAAAGGAATACTATGAATTACTCTGGTATCCGGATACTTACGATTTCTCCAGGGGCTTGGCCCTGAGCGGCCACTCCTCTCCGCCATTGTCGGCGTCGGTGGAGTAGTCCGGAGGAAGGGTTTTCCCCTTCTTGGACCCTTCGGCCTCCTCAGTGAGGGCGGCCTTCCTTTTCTTCTCTCCCCCCGCTGGAGGGGGAGAGGTCTCTTCTTCCTCCTCCTCGTCTTCACGGGAGGACTGTGCCTTGGAGCCGTCGGATGATGAACCCGACACCTCCTGGCGCCGAGCACTTTTTCGAGTCCCCGTGGCCCTCTTCGTGGCCTTCTTCTCCGGCACCACATAGGGTGCCGGAACCAGCAGCTTCACCAAGCGGGCATCGGCTGGGACTTCGGGCAAAGGAGCCGGACAGTCGATCTGTCCGGACTTCGCCTCCCAAACCTGTCAAAGGTAAGGGAGCTTAGATCCCACATAGAGTTAAACTATGAAAAACTAATACCCCGTAAAAGGCACAAACAACTTACCGCGCTGGCGTGACGCTGCGCGCTGAATCCGCGATCCTCGGTAGCAGATGCGGGAGCCTCGGCGCCCTTGAAAAGCACCTTCCAGACGTCTTCGTATGTCGTGTCAAAGAACCTGTTCAAAGTTCGGTGCTGCGTCGTGCTGAACTCCCACAGATTGAAGGCCCGTTGTTGACACGGGAGGATCCGGCGGATGAGCATGACCTGGACTACGTTGACAAGCCTGAGCTGCTTGTCCACCAGGGTTTGGATGCATGTTTGCAGTCCAGTCACCTCTCCTTTGCTACCCCATGACAGGCCCATCTCTTTCCAGGATGTGAGCCGCGTTGGGGGTTCGGACCGGAACGCGGGGGCTGCGACCCACTCAGGGTCGCGCGGCTCGGTGATGTAAAACCACCCCGATTGCCACCCCTTCAGGGTCTCCACAAAGGAGCCCTCGAGCCATAAGACGTTGGGCATCTTGCCCACCATGGAGCCTCCGCACTCCGCCTGGTTGCCGCGCACCACCTTCGGCTTGACATTAAAAGTCTTGAGCCATAGGCCGAAATGGGGGCGGATGCAGAGGAAGGCCTCGCACATGACGATAAACGCCGAGATGTTGAGGATGAAATTCGGGGCCAGATCATGGAAATCCAGGCCGTAGTAGAACATGAGTCCCCAGACGAATGGGTTGATAGGAAAGCCTAGTCCGCGGAGGAAGTGGGGAAGGAACACTACCCTCTCATGGGGCCTTGGGGTGGGGAGGAGCTGCCCCTCTTCGGGAAGCCAGTGCACGATGTCGTTAGACAAGTATCCAGCCTTCCTCAGTTTTTTGATGTGTCCCTCCGTAACGGAGGAGACCATCCACTTGCCTCCCGCTCCGGACATGGCTGGAGAAGGTTGAGGTGGGGAGTGCGGACTTGGGCGCTGGAGCTCGGGTGTGCAAGAATGGATAGGCAAAGGAGGAAGAAGGCGTAGGTGAAAAGGGGGATCCTTATCCCCTTATATGGGTGGATGCAACTATGTGTCCCCACCAGCCTGGTAAAACTCGCTTATCCCCAAGCGCCGTAATCAATGGCGCGGTTGGGTTACCCACGCCCGTATTGATGAGAATCCCGGAATAAGGGGACACGATCTCTGCTTCGACAAGACGTGCCAAGGAAACCGCCTCACATGACGCGCTGGGGTGGGATAATAAAACGATTCGAATAAAGACTTGGCCGTGGTGCGTCACACTATGGAATACGTCAGCACATTAGATTTGTGTAAATATTATTCTCTCTATGGCAGTATGTGGAAACTTATTTTGCAGAGCCGGGCACTATCTTTGTGTTCAAAATCTTCTATGAAGTACTTGGAGGAGGAACCCACCTTGCAATGCCGAAGACAAACTGCGCGTCGGGCTCGTCGTCATTGAAGCCTGGTTCAGGGGCTACTGAGGGAGTCCTGGATTAGGGGTGTCCGGATGGCCGGACTATACCTTCAGCCGGACTCCTGGACTATGAAGATACAAGATTGAAGACTTCGTCCCGTGTCCGGAAGGGACTTTCCTTGGCGTGGAAGGCAAGCTTGGCGATACGGATATGTAGATCTCCTACCATTATAACCGACTTTGTGTAACCCTAACCCTTCCGGTGTCTATATAAACCAGAGGGTTTTAGTCCATAGGAAAACATACAGAACAACAATCATACCATAGGCTAGCTTATAGGGTTTAGCCTCTCCGATCTCGTGGTAGATCTAGTCTTGTACTACCCATATCATCAATATTAATCAAGCAGGCCGTAGGGTTTTACCTCCATTGAGAGGGCCCAAACCTAGGCAAAACTTCGTGTCCCTTGCCTCCTGTTACCATCTGGCCTAGACGCACAGTTCGGGACCCCCTACCCGAGATCCGCCGGTTTTGACACCAACAGGTGGCATTGAAGCAAATCCACTTCGTTTCACATAAGAGGGGTTAAAGTAAGCATATGAATAAGAAGAGAAACTCTTCGAGGACTTATGAACATAATGATTTGAAGAATAATGCACATATTCATAGCCCTTGGTCTTTCCCTGCGAAACTGAAGTGTTAGCATGATGATGTTCATGTGAGGAATTTGATCCATATGAGGACTTGGATCCATATGAAGAATTTGATCTAGGGTTCCTATTCTTCACACGTAGTGTCATGATGACATTCACCTGAAGATTTTCAAGGCACCTTTTGGGAACCCAGATTTTCTTCATAGGGGGGCCGGTCCTGCAGTTAGTGCCAACATATCTAGCAAATACCCATTCTGATTTTTGAACAGTTTATAATTGGAGTCAAATGACTCACCAGAAGAATATAAAGATTCACATGTAAAGCCAGATAAGGTAGATGGATCCACTGAAGGTCCCTTTGCAGCAACCCATGAGGTTTTGGGATACTGCTCAGGTTTCAAGTAGGTCCCATCAGCATTGAGTTTCCTCTCAAAGGCAATACCCTCTTTCCTAGGGTTCCTGTTGAGGATCAGCTTTTTAAGCACATCACAAAGTGCCTGATGCCCTTTGAGGCTTTTGTACATGCCTATCGCATACAATTCCTTTAGCCCTGCATGGTCAGTGTGTAAGTGCATCTAATGCCCCTTAGTGATTTTGGTGTATTGAAGACTTATAGCTCAAGGGACTAATGTTTTGTGAGTGTACACAAGTCTATAAGTCTATGAGGAGTTTGATATTTACAGAGAAAGTCGACCCCTAAAAATGAATGTCTTCAACTAAAGACTTTGGTTTTCTGAAGACTTTGAAAGTGAAGAAATTGGTGTGATCCTGAAGACTTGGTATTGATGCCAGGTGTTGGGGAACGTAGTAATTTCAAAAAAAATTCCTATGCACACGCAAGATCATGGTGATGCATAGCAACGAGAGGGGAGAGTGTTGTCTACGTACCCTCGTAGACCGGAAGCGGAAGCGTTAGCACAACGCGGTTGATGTAGTCGTACGTCTTCACGGCCCGACCGATCAAGCACTGAAACTACGACACTTCCGAGTTCTAGCACACGTTCAGCTCGATGACGATCCTCGGACTCCGATCCAGCAGAATGTCGGGGAAGAGTTCCGTCAGCATGATGGCGTGGTGATGATCTTGATGTTCTACCGTCGCAGGGCTTCGCCTAAGCACCGCTACAATATTATCGAGGATTATGGTGGAGGAGGGCACCGCACACGGCTAATAGATCTCAAGGATCAATTGTTGTCTTTGGGGTGCCCCCTGCCCCCGTATATAAAGGAGTGGAGGAGGGGGAGGGCCGGCCCTCTCTATGGCGCGCCCTAGGGGAGTCCTACTCCCACCGGGAGTAGGATTCCCCCTTTCCTAGTAGAACTAGGAGCCCTTCCAAGTAGTAGGAGTAGGAGGGAAGGAAAGGGAAGGGAAAAGGAGAAGGAAGGAAGGGGGCGCCCCCCCTCGCTAGTCCAATTCGGACCAGCCCATGGGGAGGGGTGCGGCCACCCTTTGAGGCCTTTCTCTCCTTTCCCGTATGGCCCATTAAGGCCCAATACGAATTCCCGTAACTCCCCGGTACTCCCGAAAATACCCGAATCACTCGAAACCTTTACGATGTCCGAATATAGTCGTCCAATATATCGATCTTTATGTCTCGACCATTTCGAGACTCCTCGTCATGTCCCCGATCTCATCCGGGACTCCGAACTCCTTCGGTACATCAAAACTCGTAAACTCATAATATAACTGTCATCGAAACCTTAAGCGTGTGGACCCTACGGGTTCGAGAACAATGTAGACATGACCGAGACACGTCTTCGGTCAATAACCAATAGCGGAACCTGGATGCTCATATTGGCTCCCACATATTCTACGAAGATCTTTATCGGTCAGACCGCATAACAACATACGTTGTTCCCTTTGTCATCGGTATGTTACTTGCCCGAGATTCGATCATTGGTATCTCAATACCTAGTTCAATCTCGTTACCGGCAAGTCTCTTTACTTGTTCTGTAATACGTCATCTCGCAACTAACTCATTTGTTGCAATGCTTGCAAGGCTTTAGGTGATGTGCATTACCGAGAGGGTCCAGAGATACCTCTCCGACAATCGGAGTAACAAATCCTAATCTCGAAATACGCCAACCCAACAAGTACCTTCGGAGACACCTGTAGAGCACCTTTATAATCACCCAGTTACATTGTGACGTTTGGTGGCACACAAAGTGTTCCTCCGGTAAACGGGAGTTGCATAATCTCATAGTCATAGGAACATGTATAAGTCATGAAGAAAGTAGTAGCAACAAACTAAACGATCAAGTGCTATGCTAACAGAATGGGTCAAGTCAATCACATCATTCTCCTAATGATGTGATCCCGTTAATCAAATGACAACTCATGTCTATGGTTAGGAAACATAACCATCTTTGATCAAAGAGCTAGTCAAGTAGAGGCATACTAGTGACACTCTGTTTGTCTATGTATTCACACATGTATTATGTTTCCGGTTAATACAATTCTAGCATGAATAATAAACATTTATCATGATATAAGGAAATAAATAATAACTTTATTATTGCCTCTAGGGCATATTTCCTTCAGTCTCCCACTTGCACTAGAGTCAATAATCTAGTTCACATCGCCATGTGATTTAACATCAATAGTTCACATCGACATGTGACCAACACCCAGAGGGTTTACTAGAGTCAATAATCTAGTTCACATCGCTATGTGATTAACACCCAAAGAGTACTGAGGTGTGATCATGTTTTGCTTGTGAGAGAAGTTTAGTCAACGGGTCTGCCACATTCATATCCGTAAGTATTTTGCAAATTTCTATGTCAACAATGCTCTACATGGAGCTACTCTAGCTAATTGCTCCCACTTTCAATATGTATCCAGATTGAGACTTAGAGTCATCTGGATTAGTGTCAAAACTTGCATCGACGTAACCCTTTACGACGAACCTTTTGCCACCTCCATAATCGAGAAACATATCCTTATTCCACTAAGGATAATTTTGACCAATGTCCAGTGATCTACTCCTAGATCACTATTGTACTCCCTTGCCAAACTCAGGGCAGGGTATACAATAGGTCTGGTACACAGCATGGCATACTTTATAGAACCTATGGCTGAGACATAGGGAATGACTTTCATTCTCTCTCTATCTTCTGCCGTGGTCGGGTTTTGAGTCTTACTCAACTTCACACCTTTGTAACACAGGCAAGAACTCCTTCTTTGACTGTTCCATTTTGAACAACTTCAAAATCTTGTCAAGGTATGTACTCATTGAAAAACTTATCAAGCGTCTTGATCTATCTCTATAGATCTTGATGCTCAATATGTAAGCAGCTTCACCGAGGTCTTTCTTTGAAAAAATCCTTTCAAACATTCCTTTATGCTTTGCAGAATAATTCTACATTATCTCCGATCAACAATATGTCTTTCACATATACTTATCAGAAATGTTGTAGTGCTCCCACTCACTTTCTTGTAAATACAGGCTTCACCGCAAGTCTGTATAAAACTATATGCTTTTATCAACTTATCAAAGCGTATATTCCAACTCCGAGATGCTTGCACCAGTCCATAGATGGATCGTTGGAGCTTGCATATTTTGTTAGTACCTTTAGGATTGACAAAACCTTCTGGTTGCATCATATCCAACTCTTCTTTAATAAATCCATTAAGGAATGCAGTTTTGTTTATCCATTTGCCAGATTTCATAAAATGCGGCAATTGCTAACATGATTCGGACAGACTTAAGCATAGATACGAGTGAGAAACTCTTATCATAGTCAACACCTTGAACTTGTCGAAAACCTTTTTGCGACAATTCTAGCTTTGTAGATAGTAACACTACTATCAGCGTCCGTCTTCCTCTTGAAGACCCATTTAATCTCAATGGCTTGCCGATCATTGGGCTTATCATCATCGCTTCCTCATAGTTCGTAGGCTCGTCATGGTCAAGTAACATGACTTCTAGAACAGGATTATTGTACCACTCTGGTGCGGATGTCACTCTGGTTTTACCTACGAGGTTCGGTAGTAACTTGATCTGAAGTTACATGATCATCATCATTAGCTTCCTCACTAATTGTTGTAGCAGTCACAGGAACAGATTTCTGTGATGAACTACTTTCCAATAAGGGAGCAGGTACAGTTACCTCATCAAGTTCTACTTTCCTCCCACTCACTTCTTTCGAGAGAAACTCCTTCTCTAGAAAGGATCCATTCTCAGCCATGAATATCTTGCCTTCAGATCTGTGATAGAAGGTGTACCCAACATTTTCTTTTGGGTATTCTCTGAAGATGCACTTCTCCGATTTGGGTTTGAGCTTATCAGGTTGAAACTTTTTCACATAAGCATCGCAGTCCCAAACTTTAAGAAATGACAGCTTAGGTTTCTCGCCAAACCACAGTTCATGCGGTGTCATCTCCACGGATTTAGATGGTGCCCTATTTAACGTGAATGTAGCTGTCTCTAATGCATAACCCCAAAACGATAGTGGTAGATCGGTAAGAGACATCATTGATCGCACTATATCTAATAAAGTACGGTTATGACGTTCAGACACACCATTACACTATGGTGTTCCAGGTGGCGTGAGTAGTGAAACTATTTCACATTGTTTTAACTGAAGGCCAAACTCGTAACTCAAATATTTTAGTTCTGCGATCATATCGTAGAAACTTTTATTTTTGTTACGATGATTCTCCACTTCACTCTGAAATTCTTTGAACCTTTCAAATGTTTCAGACTTATGTTTCATCAAGTATATATACTCATATCTGCTCAGATCATCTATGAAGATCAGAAAATAATGATACCTGCCGCGAGTCTCAATATTCATCGGACCACACACATCAGCATGTATGATTTCCAACAAATATGTTGCTCGCTCCATTGTTTCGGAGAACGGAGTCTTAGTCATCTTGCCCATGAGGCATGGTTCGCAAGCATCAACTGATTCATAATCAAGTGATTCCAAAAGCCCATCAGCATGGATTTTCTTCATGCGCTTTACACCAATATGACCTAACCGGCAGTGCCACAAATAAGTTGCACTATCATTATTAACTTTGCATCTTTTGGCTTCAATATTATGAGAATGTGTATCACCATGATTGAGATCCAATAAACCATTTTCATTGGGTGTATGACCATAGAAGGTTTTATTCATGTAAACAGAACAACAATTTATTCTCTTACTTAAATGAATAACCATATTGCAATAAACATGATCAAATCATATTCATGCTCAACGCAAACACCAAAAAGCACTTATTTAGGTTCAACACTAATCCCGAAAGTATAGGGAGTGTGCGATGATGATCATATCAATCTTGGAACCACTTCAACACACATCGTCACTTCACCCTTAACTAGTCTCTGTTCATTCTGCAACTCCCGTTTCAAGTTACCATTCTTAGCAACTGAACCAGTATCAAATACCGAGGGGTTACTAGGAATACTAGTAAAATACACATCAATAATCTATATATCAAATATACCTTTGTTCACTTTGCCATCCTTCTTATCCGCCAAATACTTGGGGCAATTCCGCTTCCAGTGACCAGTCCCTTTGCAGTAGAATCACTTAGTCTCAGGCTTAGGACCAGACTTGGGCTTCTTCACTTGAGCAGCAACTTGCTTGCCATTCTTCTTGAAGTTCCCTTTCTTTTCCTTTGCCCTTTTCTTGAAACTAGTGGTCTTGTTAATCATCAACACTTGATGCTCTTTCTTGATTTCTACCTTCATCGATTTCATCATCATTAAAAGCTTGGGAATCATTTTCATCATCCCTTGCATACTATAGTTCATCACGAGGTTCTACTAACTTGGTGATGGTGACTAGAGAATTCTGTCAATCACTATTTTATCTAGAAGATTAACTCCCACTTGATTCAAGGGATTGTAGTACCCAGACAATCTGAACACATGCTCACTGCTTAAGCTATTCTCCTCCATCTTTTAGCTATAGAACTTGTTGGAGACTTCATATCTCTCAACTCGGGTATTTGCTTGAAATATTAACTTCAACTCCTGGCACATCCATATGATCCATGACGTTCAAAACGTCTTTGAAGTCCCGATTCTAAGCTGTTAAGCATGGTGCACTAAACTATCAAGTAGTCATCATATTGAGCTAGCCAAACGTTCATGACGTCTGCATCTGCTCCTGCAATAGGTCTTTCACCTAGCGGTGCATTAAGGACATAATTCTTCTGTGCAGCAATGAGGATAAACCTCAGATCAGGGATCCAATCCGCATCATTGCTACTAACATCTTTCAACTTAGTTTTCTCTAGGAACATGTCAAAAATAAAATAGGGGAGCTAAACACGAGCTATTGATCTACAACATAGATATGCTAATACTACCAGGACTAAGTTCATGATAAATTTAAGTTTAGTTAATCATATTACTTAAGAACTCCCACTTAGATAGACATCCCTCTAATCCTCTAAGTGATCACGTGATACAAGTCAACTAAACCATGTCCGATCATCGCGTGAGATGGAGTAGTTTCAATGGTGAACATCACTATGTTGATCATATCTACTATATGATTCACGCTCGACCTTTCGGTCTCCATGTTCCGAGGCCATATCTGTTATATGCTAGGCTCGTCAAGTTTAACCTGAGTATTCCGTGTGTGCAACTGTTTTGCACCCGTTGTATTTGAACGTAGAGCCTATCACACCCGATCATCACGTGGTGTCTCAGCACGAAGAACTTTCGCAACGGTGCATACTCAGGGAGAACACTTGTTCCTTGATAATTAGTGAGAGATCATCTTATAAAGCTACCGTCAAACTAAGCAAAATAAGATGTATAAAAGATAAACATCACATGCAATCATAATATGTGACATGATATGGCCATCATCATCTTGTGCCTTTGATCTCCATCTCCAAAGCATCGTCATGATCTCCATCGTCACCGGCATGACACCATGATCTCCATCATCTTGATCTATATCAATGTGTCATCACATGGTTGTCTCACCAACAATTGCTCTTGCAACTATTGCTATCGCATAGCGATAAAGTAAAGCAATTATTTGGCGCTTGCATCTTATGCAATAGAGAGATAACCATAAGGCTTTTGCCGGTTACCGATAACTTCAACAAAACATGATCATCTCATACAAAAACTTATATCTCATCACGTCTTGACCATATCACATCACAACATGCCCTACAAAAACAAGTTAGACGTCCTCTACTTTGTTGTTGCAAGTTTTACGTGGCTGCTATGGGCTGAGCAAGAACCATTCTTACCTACGCATCAAAACCACAATGATAGTTTGTCAAGTTGGTGCTATTTTAACCTTCACAAGGATAGGGCGTAGCCACATTCGGTTCAACTAAAGTTGGAGAGACTGACACCCGCTAGTCACCTGTGTGCATAGCACGACGGTAAAACCAGTCTCGCGTAAGCGTACGCGTAATGTCGGTCCGGGCCGCTTCATCCAACAATACCGTCGAACAAAAGTATGACATGCTGGCAAGCAGTATGACTTATATTGCCCACAACTCACTTGTGTTCTACTCGTGCATAACATCAACGCATAAAACCTAGGCTCTGATACAACTGTTGGGGAACGTAGTAATTTCAAAAAAAAAATTTGTACGCACACGCAAGATCATGGTGATGCATAGCAACGAGAGGGGAGAGTGTTGTCTACGTACCCTCGTAGACCGGAAGCCGAAGCGTTAGCACAACGCAGTTGATGTAGTCGTACATCTTCACGGCCCGACCGATCAAGCACCGAAACTATGGCACCTTCGAGTTCTAGCACACGTTCAGCTCGATGACGATCCCCGGACTCCGATCCAGCAGAATGTCGGGGAAGAGTTCCGTCAGCACGACGGCGTGGTGATGATCTTATTGTTCTACCGTCGCAGGGCTTCGCCTAAGCACCGCTACAATATTATCGAGGATTATGGTGGAGGAGGGCACCGCACACGGCTAATAGATCTCAAGGATCAATTGTTGTCTTTGGGGTGCCCCTGCCCCCGTATATAAAGGAGTGGAGGAGGGGGAGGGCCGGCCCTCTCTATGGCGCACCCTAGGGGAGTCCTACTCCCACCGGGAGTAGGATTCCCCCTTTCCTAGTAGAACTAGGAGCCCTTCCAAGTAGTAGGAGTAGGAGGGAAGGAAAGGGAAGGGAAAAGGAGAAGGAAGGAAGGGGCGCCCCCCTCCCTAGTCCAATTTGGACCAGCCCATGGGGAGGGATGTGGCCACCCTTCGAGGCCTTTCTCTCCTTTCCTGTATGGCCCATTAAGGCCCAATACGAATTCCCGTAACTCCCCGGTACTCCCAAAAATACCCGAATCACTCGGAACCTTTCCGATGCCCGAATATAGTCGTCCAATATATCGATCTTTACGTCTTGACCATTTCGAGACTCCTCGTCATGTCCCCGATCTCATCCAGGACTCCGAACTCCTTCGGTACATCAAAACTCATAAACTCATAATATAACTGTCATCGAAACCTTAAGCATGCGGACCCTATGGGTTCGAGAACAATGTAGACATGACCGATACACGTCTCCGGTCAATAACCAATAGTGGAACCTGGATGCTCATATTGGCTCCCACATATTCTACGAAGATCTTTATCGGTCAGACCGCATAACAACATACGTTGTTCCCTTTGTCATTGGTATGTTACTTGCCCGAGATTCGATCATCGATATCTCAATACCTAGTTCAATCTCGTTACCGGCAAGTCTCTTTATTTGTTCCGTAATACATCATCTCGCAACTAACTCATTAGTTGCAATGCTTGCAAGGCTTTAGGTGATGTGCATTACCGAGAGGGCCCAGAGATACCTCTCCGACAATCGGAGTGACAAATCCTAATCTCGAAATACGCCAACCCAACAAGTACCTTCGGAGACACCTGTAGAGCACCTTTATAATCACCCAGTTACGTTGTGACGTTTGGTGGCACACAAAGTGTTCCTTCGGTAAACGGGAGTTGCATAATCTCATAGTCATAGGAACATGTATAAGTCATGAAGAAAGCAATAGCAACAAACTAAACGATCAAGTGCTATGCTAACGGAATGGTTCAAGTCAATCACATCATTCTCCTAATGATGTGACCCCGTTAATCAAATGACAACTCATGTCTATGGTTAGGAAACATAACCATCTTTGATCAATGAGCTAGTCAAGTAGAGGCATACTAGTGACACTCTGTTTGTCTATGTATTCACACATGTATTATGTTTCCGGTTAATACAATTCTAGCATGAATAATAATCATTTATCATGATATAAGGAAATAAATAATAACTTTATTATTGCCTCTAGGGCATATTTCCTTCACCAGGAACATGAAGCATGAAGACTTTTGTTTTCGTAGTTTCATTTTCTCTTTCTTGAGTCATAGGAAACGCCGTACTGTTAAAGGGGGTCGAGGTAAAACTAAGGAAAAGTTTTCAAGTGATGCTCATCTCAAAATTCTACACCTACCAATCCTTTCGAGTGAAGCCATTGGAAATCTCATACAGTTCAGTCAATTACTTCAGTGACAGAGACAAGGATCTTTTGTTCTCTAAGGAATTTGTTCTGACTGAGGAGTTAGGAATTCGCCAGTGCGGATTTCCTACAAATGAGGAACATGATATCCCTGAGGAAAGTGAACCTCAAATTTCCGATCGTTGTTGTGCTATGCACCAGCTGTCCCAAAATATCTTATCCACCTAACGGTCATGTCATTTAAGGGCATTTATGTCTTATCATGTAGTGCTGCTCCCTAGGCTATAAATAGCCGCCCCCTACAACCACTAGCTAGTTGGCTGCTCCGCAAGAAACTGACACTTGTCATTGAGAGCATCCCATCCTCCGAGGACTTTGAGCGAAAATCATCAAGTGAGGAAAAACCCAAAACCCCAAACCAAACACCTACAAACCCAAAGTGACTGAGCATCATTGAAGAGATTGTTCCTGTGTGGAACCGACGCTTGTTACCTTTGAGGACTGTGCATCCTCCAGACGGTTAGGCATCATGGTCTAGAGCATCCAAGAGGAATTTGTCGATCGCCGAGTGACCAAGTTTGTGAAGGTTTGGAAGTCACCTGAAAGACTTACCATGAGTGATTGGGCGATGTTTGTGTGACCTTAGCTCAAGGAGAATACGGTGAGGACTGTGTGTCCCGGACTGTGTGTCCGGGACTGTGTGTCCTTAGGTTTAAATACCTAGCCGTTCCAACCAGACGTACGACTGTCATAGAAGTTGGAACTGGTCTACCAAATCATTGTCTTCACCGAGCTAACTGGTTCTATTTCTTCAACCCTTTGATTTTCCTCATTACTGTGTTGTTGTTCTTGATCGTTACTATTTGAAGACTTTGATTGAAGATTTTCTTAATTTCTTCAGTTCAATTTCTTCTGTCAGTTTGTCCTCAGCCTGCTTATCCTTGGTTTACGCTTTCTGTACTCTGTGCTTGTTTTCATTTCTTCATGATGACTGTGCTACTACTCTGTTATGCTTGCATCTGAGTACTTATTCTGTTGCTAAGTAGTTTGTTGCTTAGGAATTTCTTCACCCTGAAATTCCTCAGTGACGAATTTGAAAAAATTGCCTATTCACCCCCCTCTAGTCGATATAACGCACTTTCAATTGGTATCAGAGCAAGGTACTCCCTTGTTCTATGTGATTTTGGTTTAACCGTCTGGAGTTTTAGTTATGTTGACCACAGGAATCAATACAGTGACATGCCCCATCTTTGATGGTCATGATTATCCCAAGTGGAAGGCCATGATGAAGAAGCACCTCATGGCGATGAACAGCAAACTGTGGAACGTCACTGAGATTGGTCTTACCGATCTCTGCAAGATGGCGGAGGCTGATGATATTCGCAAGTACACTCTACTTAATCTCACGGTGAAGGACATCATCTGCTCCGGCTTGTCCCAAAATCAGTTCAGGAACATTATGCATGTCAGCTATGCGAAGCTCATCTGGGACCGACTCTCTGAGGTCTATGAAGGTCATCGAACTCATCATGATCCCTGGTTTGAGGATTTCACTAAATCGCGCAAGGCTATGACTTTCGATCCAGAATCATCATCCTCTTCACCATGCCTTATGGTAAAGGGTGCCAAGGTAAATGAATGCTACCTATCTGAGTCAGGTGATGAAGAATCTGGTGATGAATTTGGACCTAGCTATACCAAACTTGCTTCCCTCGCGACTAAACAAAAAAGAGCTTTGGAAAAGGTTCAAAACATGCTAGATGAGAGCGATGATATGTTTGGTGAAGAAATGGATCGTTCTCAAGCTTTGGCTGGAAGTCTTTAGAGACTTCAGACTAAGTTCGATAATCTTCAGAGTCATCATAACACTCTCTTATCTGATCATGAGAAGCTTTCTTATGAATTTCTTCAAAGAAAGCAAGATCTTGAGAAGCTAAGGGTGAGTTATGAAGATCTTCAGAAGGAGCGTGATTCATTACTTTCTCAACAAATCAGCGCTACTCAGGAAGAATTCATGCCACCATGTTTTAAATGCATTAAACGTGAATCTGCTAATTCTTCACCTGAAAGTTCAAATGCTTCTATTGCTGCAAATTCTTCAACTCTCTCTGCTATCACTAATCTCATCTGAGGATGCTGCTACTATCACTGACCATGCAGGGCTGAAGGAATTGTATGTGACAGGCATGTACAAAAGTCTCAAAGGGCATCAGGCACTTTGTGATGTGCTTAAAAAGCAGATCCTCAACAAGAACCCAAGGAAAGAGGGTATTTCCTTTGAGAGGAAACTCAATGCTGATGGGACCTACTGGAAACCTGAGCAGTATCCCAAAACCTCATGGGTTGCTGCAAAGGGACCTTCAATGGATCCATCTACCTTATCTGGCTTTACATGTGAATCTTCATATTCTTCTGATGAGTCATTTGACTCCAATTATAAACTGTTCAAAAATTAGAATGGTGAAGTATTTGTTAGATATGTTGGCACTAATTGCAAGAACGGTCCTCCTATGAAGAAAATCTGGGTTCCCAAAAGGTGCCTTGAAAGTCTCCACGTGAATGTCATCATGACACCACCTGTGAAGAATAGGAACCCTGGATCAATTTCTTCATATGGACCAAATTCTTCATATTGATCCAAGTCCTAATATGGATCAAATTCCTCATCTGGATCAAAGTCCTCATATGAACATCATCGTGCTAACACTTCTGTTTCACAGGGAAAGACCAAGGGCTATGAATATGTGCATTATTCTTCAAATCATTATGTTCATAAGTCCTCGAAGAATTTATCTGCTTATTCATATGCTTACCCTAACCCCTCTTATGGGAAACAAAGTGGATTGGCATCTATGCCACCTTTCTCTTACGGAGCTCGCAGAATGATGAACTCTTTGCCACCCCTCCAGATGTGGGTGGTGAAGAAAAAGAACTAATCTCTTATGCAGGGTCAGGTCTCCAGACAAACTTAAACGTCTGAAGAATTTGCTGGAGACCTGAATATGCTTGAAAGGACGCAAGCTAATCATGAAGAAATGAACTTTCATTTCTCACATCCTCATATTGCTATATGTGTTCCATTCCTTGATGAAATTGATCTGATGAAATTAATGGCATATTCTTCACAGATGAAGTATATGAGTTCGTAAGTTGCACTAATTCATCTGTAGGATGATCAACCCAAAGCCACTGAGTGGGTCCTCGATAGTGGATGTACAAATCACATGACCGGTAATAGGAACTTATTGATGGACACTGCTTTAACTCCATCGCATCTGAAGCATATCACTTACGCTGACAAAGGCAAAAGCAAGGTATTGGGTCTAGGTAAGGTTGCAATCTCAAAGGATTGACACATGGACAAAGTCATGCTTGTCGAGTCCGTAGGGTTCAACCTCATGTCTGTCTCCATGCTTTGTGATCTTGATATGGTTGTTGTCTTTGGCAAGTATCGTTGTGTTGTGATCATGGAAGCTGACAATTCCAAATTCTTTGAAGGCTTTAGGAGAGGAGATTTGTATATTGTTGATTTCTCTACAGGACCACAACCTGCTACATGTCTACTTGCAAAAGCTTCAGAAGGCTGGCTATGGCATCGACGACTTAGTCATGCCGGCATGAGGAATTTGCACACACTCGCGAAGAAGAAGCATGCCATTGGCATTGAGGGTGTCAAATTCCTCGAGGACCATCTATGTGGAGCTTGTGAAGCTGGAAAGATGACCAAGGCCAAACATCCCTCAAGGACCATCATGACTACCACTCGTCCATTTGAATTGCCTCACATGGATCTCTTTGGCCCTACTCACTATGCTACATTTACTAATGCTGCATCTTTATATGGCTTCATCATAGTTGATGACTATTCTCATTACACATGGGTGCATATCATCACTTACAAAACTGAAGTGCAGGAAGTCGTCAAACGATTTTCCTCGAGGGCTTCAACCAACTTTGGTGTGAAGATCAAGCACATCAGAAGTGACAATGGAACTGAGTTCAAGAATACTGGTTTTGATGACTATCTTGATGAACTTGGTATTTCTCATGAATTATCTGCTCCTTATACTCCTCAGCAGAATGGCATCGTGGAGCGCAAGAATCGGGCACTTGTTGAGATGGCTCGCACTATGCTTGATGAATACAAGACGCGTCCTCGCTTCTGACCTGATGCAATTGATACTGCGTACCACATCATCAACAGGGTATATCTTCACAAATTCTTTAGAAAGACCTCATATGAACTCTTCACTGACAAGAAGCCCAATGTGAGTTATTTCAAAGTCTTCGGTGCTAAATGTTGGATTAGAGATCCTCATCACAGTTCTAAATTTGCACCGAAAGCACATGAAGGTTTTATGCTTGGTTATGGAAAGGACTCACACACCTATAGAGTCTTCAACACCTATCACCACAATGTTGTTGTAATTGTAGATGTGCGGTTCGATGAAACTAATGGCTCGCAAAGAGAGCACCTACCTCCTGTGCTAGATGAAAATCACCTGAGGAAACCATCAAGTTCAAGGCTACTGAGGATGTCATTCCTACTGAAGAATCCGCTGAAGAAGTCATTCCTGATCGTGAAGAACATCATGCTAGTGCACCTGAAGAAAATGGCTCTGAAGAAAATGTTGAGCAAATTCCTCGTCGTCAACCAGCACATCCTCGTGTCGCAAATGATGTGCAGATTGAGAAAATCATCAGCAACATCAACGCACCAGGTCCTCTCACACGCTCAAAAGCTTCACATTTGTCTAACTTTTGTGGGCACTTTGCTTTCGTCTCTATCACAGAGCCCACTAAGGTAGATGAAGCATTTCTGGAGCCTGAGTGGATTCAAGCGATGCAAGAGGAATTACATCAGTTCGAGCTCAACAATGTGTGTGAACTTGTCAACCGACCAGACCCACGCAAGCACAATATCATCGGCACCAAATAGATCTAACGCAACAAGCAAGATGAAAATAGCCTTGTGGTGAGAATATCTAGGTATGATCATCTATATAGGCATCACGTCCATGACAAGTAGACCGAAATGATTCTGCATCTACTACTATTACTCCACACATCGACCGCTATCCAGCATGCATCTAGAGTATTAAGTTCATAAGAACAGAGTAATGATTTAAGTAAGATGACATGATGTAGAGGGATAAACTCATGCAATATGATATAAACCCCATCTTTTTATCCTCGATGGCAACAATACAATACATGCCTTGCTGCCCCTGCTATCACTAGGAAAGGACACCGCAAGATTCAACCCAAAGCTAAGAACTTCTCCCATTGCAACAAAGATCAAGCTAGTAGGCCAAACCAAACTGATAATTCAAAGAGACTTGCAAAGATAAAGCAATCATACATAAAAGAATTCAGAAGAGAATCAAATATTGTTCATAGATAATCTGGATCATAAACCCACTGTTGAGGATATAACCACTAAGGGTAAACCGCCCAGGAGGGGCCAGTTCACCTTCACCTATACTGAAGCCCAAGGAAACCCAGAAGATGGCGCTTTACGGATGAGGCTTAGAGGCCCAGAGCCCACAGGCGATTTAGGGCCCATGGTAGTAAACCGCCATGATTGTATAAACTTGCATTGTAAGATAGGAAAGAGGAGACCGAGGCGGACACTTGTATGAGCCAGCCTCGGGACTCTGTAGACCGGCCGGGGTCCTCCTGAGTATATAAAGGGGTGACCCGGCGGCGGTTCAAGGACAGACAACAACAACTCGAGAGCCAGACAAAGTGGATTCGCTCCCTGGCCTTCAAACCCCTAGCAATACCAATCACAACTAGACGTAGGCTTTTACCTTCATCGAAGGGGCCGAACTAGTATAAACTCCCGTGTCCCCTTGTCCGGTTTAACCCCTTTAAGCTAACCCGTTGTGATGGCTCCACAACTAAGTCCTTTCACGAGGACATCTGCCGTGACAAACCCACGACAGTTGGCGCCCACCGTGGGGCTATCGCACGGTGGTTTCGAGTTCTTGAAGGGCAGCTTCGATGGACTCAAGGGATACGTTGTGGGCCGGATGACGAAGAGTCGCCGCGGAAAGCTCTACATCGACAACGCGGGATGGGGTCCCGAGGCCGATTCAATCGAATACGGGTACCGGGTCCCCTTTGGTGGGATTCACGTCTTCATTGGCAAGATTGGCGAACCGGCCCCCGAGCCGGACATCTGCACCGACATCATCAAAACGGCTCGGCGTGCAAGTTCTTCGCCGGTTCAGCCCGAGGCAAGGCATGTTTTCATAGATGTTGTCCATGGATCGGGGTACGAGGACAGACCGGTCTCCGATGGAGAAACCGTAGTATGCTCTGATGATGAGTCTTCTGGAGAAACCGAATCGCTTTACCAGTTGCAGGACGGCCGGATTGAGGGAGGATCCGAGGGCAACAATATTCCGAATTCCCCCGGTCTGCCAAACTGGGCCGCCATCTTCACGACCGGCACACGATCGGCACCTCATTCATCTACCGCCGCAACAATGCTCTCCGGTTCAACGACGGCCACACCAGCAGGGGCAGGAAGCTCGGCGCCGCCTCCGGCCCAAGTCTTATCTGATTTGTTCGACGCTCTGGCAACATTGATGTCCGCGGAGGTAGACGCAGCAGCCAGGGATCAAGACGATGTGGAGATTCTGAAAGTGAAAGATCAGATAGCCCAGGCTAAAGCGGACCTGGCAGCAGAGAACGCCAGGATGGCTATGGAGCGGGCCGAGTTGGAAGCACAGGCTTACCAGATTAGACTTGATCAGAATGCTTCAGAGGAAGTCATGAGAAGAAGGTACCGATCACGTCTCCCGTCGGTTTATGAGCCGCGGAATATTTTCAACACGCCAGGTGCAGGAGCTGGTAACCAACCCACGCTAAACCGGGCGGGGGCGCCGGGAGCAGGAGCGCCGGTTCAGCCGCGCATGACGGACCTGCCTCGCCAGAACAACGTTGTACCATCAACGCCGCCCGGGCATTATTCCAACCCATTGGACAACATTGTGGCCGCTGCTTCGCGCCTGGCGGCCCTCCCAACCGACGGCGAGTCACCAGTTGTAGTGGAAGTGCGTCGGGCCAGGGATCTCCTTCAGACAGCACTAAATCAACAACAAGCATATTCACACAGCCGTGAGAGGATTCATTCCACTCCCCGTCCAAGCCAGAGTTATAGCAGACACGTGGAAGACGAACCGGCCGTGTCCAGTAGTGCACGCCGCCGAAATTCGCCGCGAGGGGACAACCCGGCCGGGGGAGGTGCTAATGCGCAAGATGTTGTGGACCATGGTCGCGCACGTCGAGAGGCCGAGTTGACAGCTCGACACGAAGCACGACAGCATACTCCGGTTCACCCCACTGCCTCCGTGGAGCCAAGGGCGATGTTCAGTTCCTTAGGGGTACCGTGTTTAACTCCCGCGTTGCGTAATGTGCGACTACCCAACGATTTCAAGGGACCTCATAAGGTACCAAATTACACCGCCGATTTGCAGCCAGAGGCGTGGGTGGAGAGCTATGAGATGGCAATGGAGATGTTGGATGTGGATGAGGCGGTGTGTGCTAAATATTTCACCATGATGTTGGAAGGAACAGCTCGCACTTGGTTGAAGAGCTTGCCGACCAACTCTATTGGATCATGGGCCGAACTGAAGCACCGGTTTATCCAGAACTTCAAGGATACGTGTAAGCAGCCAATGTCAATTGTAGATCTTGCCGCTTGTGTCCAAGAGGAAGGAGATTCCACGACCCATTGGGTCAAACGGGTTTCGGCGATTTTGCATTCATCAGATCATATCAATGTAGACACCGTAGTGTTAACTTTAGAGGGCAATTGCCGTTTCAAACCGTTGAAACAGAAGTTGGGAAGGCTCAAACGTCACTGCAACGACATGTCAACACTCATGGCCGCTTTGGTTAAATATGTCGATTCAGATAATACCAAGGATCCGGATTCAAAGGAGGACAAACCGGAGAAGGGAAAGAAGAATGGCGGTGCAAAAGGGCAGCACCACAACCAAGGAGGCCATGGGAATAATGGTAAGCGTAAAGCGGATAGTTCAGACTATGTGGCTTCAGGCAGTTGGAAGGCTCGGGGGCTGGGGTTGTCCTCACTTCCCCTCGAGGTGATAAGATTTGTTATGTTCTCCGCTTAATGTTTCCTTGTACTAACAATGCAGCAGAGTACGAGGCCTTACTCCACGTCCTTCGTGTGGCTAAGGAAATGAACTTAAGCCGGGTTCGATGCTTTGGAGATTCTGATCTGGTGGCTCAGCAAGTTTCTAGTACTTGGGATTCTAAGGACCCACTCATGGCGGCTTATAGGCGCGAGGTGGATATTGTAGCAGGTCACTTTAAGGGTTATCAGGTGGAACACATCGACCGGCGCAAGAATGAAGCAGCAGATGCTCTAATCCGGCTGGGATCTCAGCGTAAACCGGTACCACCCAATACCTTTCTAGATATCTTGCATAACCCGTCTGTAAAGTTGCCTACAGAGGAGGATTTAGCTGTTCCTGATCCGGAGGCCCAATTTGTAGCCGCTTTACATGCCACTCCGGATTGGACGGTTCCATATTTGGCGTATCTGAACCGGGGCGAATTACCAGATGACGAGCTTTTCGCCAGACAGATAATCCGGCGGTCCAAGTCTATGGTTGTTCATAATGGCGAGTTACACCGTTCTAGCGTTTCAGGCGTATTCCAACGTTGTGTTTCTCCTGAAGAAGGACAAGAGATTCTACGTGAAATCCATGAAGGGGATTGCGGTCACCATGCCGGTTCAAAATCCTTGATGGCTAAAGCTTTTCGACATGGGTTCTACTTGTTGACAGCTCATTCTGATGCGGAAGACTTGGTAAAGCGGTGTGACGCTTGTGAGAAATTTTCACGTCGAGCTCATGTTCCGGCTGAAGAGTTACGCATGATTCCCATCACTTGGCCGTTTGCTACTTGGGGGCTTGATATGGTTGGACCCTTTAAGCGCTCGAAGGACAAGAAGACCCACCTGTTGGTCGCGGTTGACAAGTTCACCAAATGGGTTAAAGCGGAGCCCATCAGTAAATGCGATGCAACCACGGCGGTTCAATTTCTCAAAAAGATTATTTTCTGTTTTGGCTTTCCACACAGCATCATCACAGATAATGGTACGAACCTTTCTAAAGGTGAGATGGAGGAGTTTTGCCAAGGAGAGCACATCCGGCTTGATGTAGCGTCCGTGGCTCACCCCCAGTCTAATGGTCAAGCTGAGAGGGCGAATAAAGAGATCCTGAAGGGTATCAAGCCTCAGCTTATGGTCCCTTTGAAGCAGACGCCGGGTTGTTGGGTGGAAGAAATACCATCTGTGTTATGGAGTATAAATACCACCCCAAACCGATCTACGAGTTATACACCTTTTTTCATGGTTTACGGGGCTGAGGCTGTCCTCCCAAGTGATATTCGTCACGACTCGCCCCGGGTTGCGAATTATGTTGAAGCGGACAACGAGCAAGCATGCCAAGAGCCGCTGGACCTGTTAGATGAGAAACGGGACATGGCTTTGGCTCGGTTGGCGGTTTATCAACAAGACCTGCGACGTTATCACAGCCGCCGGGTTAAGAAAAGAACCTTTCAAGAAGACGATTTGGTACTTCGGCTCATTCAAGATCAGACTGATATGCACAAGTTATCCCCACCTTGGGAAGGGCCCTTTGTGGTCAGCAAAGATCTGCACAATGGATCATACTACCTCATTGACGTTCGAGAAGACTCACGTAGCTCTGAGGAGGAGACCCGGCGGCCATGGAACATAGCTCTCCTATGGCCTTATTACACTTGAAGCCACAGGCTTTTCTTATGTACATATTTCAACAATGTATATATTATGATCAATATAATAAATCGGCATCCTTGCTATTAAGCAGGGTCTCTGCCGTTTTTCTTCAAATATATGTTAACTTGGGGGCTTCAACTAATAAAGCGAAGTACTACCTGTTAACCCGGCTACCATGCCACCACCTAGCTTGGGAGCTTCACACCCAAGGGGCCAAAGAGAGTTTGATTGGTCAAAGCATGACTCAAACATAGGCACCCATTGAGCACAGCTCACAAAGTTACTTGGGGGCTCTTTATGTCAAATACTAAAGAGTTTGAAAGGACCCTTGTAGCCGGGTATCGACCCACGGCTTGGAAGCCTGGTGTATTCACCTAAAACCCTGGGTTAACCTGCCTTCATCATGTAAGCCACTCCTATCCAGGTAATCCTGGCACGACCCGTCGAACATTTGACAGTTACTCTCATTGAGAACCTAAACTTGTCAAAGTTAAAACGATGATTGGTTAGTTGGAGGGCCATCTTAAAAGGCTTTGTGAAAATGGTTTAACTCAGTGGCCTGGCAGCCCATGAAAAGCCTTGATTTGGGCCTGACAGCCCTTGAAAAGCCTTGACCATGGTTTTTTTTGTTTGTTTGCTTCTTGCCATGTTTTTGTTCTTTCTTAAGGTTTATGTTAACCCGGTGTTTCTTAACCCGGTATGGCCTACGGGTCTTCTGTTAAAGCATACGATTAAAGGTAACCCGACATCCTTCAAACCGGTCTGGCTTTGACACCTTGTGTCCAGCAATCGTCCGGTGTTCATCACAACCCGGTTCTATATCATATATACCAGCATGGCATGGTGGAAGTTGGGTTTTCACCCTTCTTAAAATCACAATTGGTAAACCAACAGCAATGTTTCGTATCACAGGTATGATTTATTATTGCTGCAACCATAGTTGCTTACCAAGTTGTGTTGGGTATTTTGACCCGTCCGGTGGTAAACCGCCCGGACAGATTTTTCTTATGCAGACACAGGGATTGCATAATATTGTGAAAATACATAAGCCAGTACTGAAATTATCATGACGGATCAACGCAAAGTGTATCCCAGTGCACGATGGCAACGGATTAAAGTATTTTCACTAGCCTATCACAAGGTGCTTGAAGGCCCAAAGTATGGGGTTTCCAACAAAACAAAGTTTATGGAGCATCACTCTGATTGCCGGATCAAGCCTCATTACCATGTTGATGTGAAGTTGATGAGTCATTTGGCGTCGGATCAGCCTCCTCCTCCCCACCTAGCGGCTGGAAGTTTGTGGTGGTCCAGTCAATCCAGGTTAAGGCCTAAAATATAGCTTCTTCACTAATAAGTTCCGACGGATCAATGTCAGGGGCATAAGTGTGCTTACGGATTGGCGGAATAAGATTTTGCGCTTCCGGCATGACAGCATTAACCCGTTTGTTGTTGGCATCATAATAAGACCGGTGAACAGTCAAGTTAGTATCTTCTGCCAGCTGACTCGCCAGAGGACGCATTTCCCTTGTCACTTTTTAAGGGCTTCATCATCAAAATCAGCCCTGTTTTCTTGTGTGCTTGGAAAGCCTTTGGCGAGGTCAACCGGATCCAAGTCGGCTATCCACGCTTTGGCTCGGGTGAGTGCCAACAAAGCGCCAGCCCTGGCAGCAGATCGCTTTACCTCTTCTATCTATGCTGGTGCCATGGGTAGCCTTGCCAGAGTGTCCTTGATCAGTGTTGGGGCTGGATTGTCGTAGGATGCTGTGCAGATAACCCGTTGGGCACTGGCGTATAGTTGTTCAAGCAGAGTATATGCTGCTTTCAGCTTCATCCGTGCATCTAAGCCCAGATGAGTAATGCGGCTACCTGCAACGGTTTAAGAATTTCATATTTCAACCGGCACCTTACAAAATGGACATTTCAGATGCCTTGCTAGGAGTACTTACCAAATACTGCGGAGGTCATGGCGTTCACTTGACGCTTCAACCCAGAAAGCTCTTCTGCCACCGGTTTAAGAGCGGACTCGGCGTCTTCAGCCCGTTTCAGCAATGTATCCTTCTCAGTGTCCCAATTGGCACGTTCAGTCTTGAATTCTTCCTTAAGTTGTTCCATGGAAGTTAAAGCGGCTCGAAGCTCATCTTTGGCCTTAGAATATTCTTCTTGATAGGATTTGATACTCTCTTGAAGATCAGCAATTTGCGTGCGTTGATGGTTTATATCAGCCTGCCACAATCAGAGGAGCATATCAATATTTTATCAAAAGTCCCAAGCATACAACTGGTTCTACACTTGGCACTTGGGGGCTAATGCGGATTGCTTCTTTCCTACTGCTTGTTCAAAGTCTCGAGGATTAATACAAGTTTCAATCCTGGCACTTGGAGGATTAATCATCGGATCTCGCCAAACACACCTCAAAAGAAGATTACATCGAATAGATCTCCAAGAAGACTGAGGAGAACTTTGTATTGAGATCCAAAGAGAGAGAGAGAAGAAGCCATCTAGCTAATAACTATGGACCCAAAGGTCTGAAGTAAACTACTCACACATCACCGAAGAGGTCATGGAGTTGATGTAGAGGCCCTCCGTGATCAATGCCCCCTCCGGCGGAGCTCCGGAAAAGGCCCCAAGATGGGATCTCTCTGGTACAGAAGGTTGCGGCGGTGGAATTAGGTTTTCGTGGTGCTCCTGGATGTTTGGGGGGGGTACGTGGATATATATAGGAGGAAGAAGTACGTCGGTGGAGCAATGAGGGGCCCACGAGGGTGGAGGGCGCGCCCCCTGCCTCGTGGCCTCCTCAATTGTTTCTTGACGCCCACTCCAAGTCTCCTAGATCACGTTTGTTGAGAAAATCATGTTCCTGAAGGTTTCATTCTATTTGGACTCCGTTTATTATTCCTTTTCGGCGAAACTCTAAAATAGGCAAAAAAACAGCAATTTGGGCTGGGCCTCTAGTTAGTAGGTTAGTCCCAAAAATGATATAAAAGTGTAAAATAAATCCCATTAATATCCAAAATAGGTAATATAATAGCATGGAGCAATCAAAAATTATAGATACGTTGGAGACGTATCAAGCATCCCCAAGCTTAATTCCTGCTCGTCCTCGAGTAGGTAAATGATAAAAGAAGAATTTTTGATGTGGAATGCTTTCTAACATATTTCTCAATGTAATTTTTCTTTATTGTGGCATGGATGTTCAGATCCGAAAGATTCAAGATAAAAGTTTAATATTGACATAAAAATAGTAATATTTCAAGCATACTAACTAAGCAATTATGTCTTCTTAAAATAACATGGCCAAAGAAAGTTATCCCTACAAAATCATATAGTCTAGCTATGCTCTATCTTCACCACACAAAATATTTAAATCATGCACAACCCTGATGACAAGCCAAGTAATTGTTTCATACTTTTGATGTTCTCAAACTTTTTCAATCTTCACGCAATATATGAGCATGAGCCATGGACATAGCACTATATGTGGAATAGAATGGTGGTCGTGGAGAAGACAAAAAAGGAGAAGATAGTCTCACATCAACTAGGCGTATCAACGGGCTATGGAGATGCCCATCAATAGATATCGATGTGAGTGAGTAGGGATTGCCATGCAACGGATGCACTAGAGCTATAAGTATATGAAAGCTCAACAAAAGAAACTAAGGGGGTGTGCATCCAACTCGCTTGCTCATGAAAACCTAGGGCATTTTGAGGAAGCCCGTCATTGGAATATACAAGCCAAGTTCTATAATGAAAAATTCCCACTAGTATATGAAAGTGATATCATAGGAGACTATGTATCATGAAGATCATGATGCTACTTTGAAGCACAAGTGTGGAAAAAGGATAGTAGCATTGTCCCTTCTCTCTTTTTCTCTCATTCATTTTTTTATTTGGGCCTTTTCTCTTTTTTGGCCTCTTTTTTTTCTTTTTTTCTTTTTCGTCCGGAGTCTCATCCCGACTTGTGGGGAAATCATAGTCTCCATCATCCTTTCATCACTTGGGACAATGCTCTAATAATGATGATCATCACACTTTATTTACTTACAACTCAAGAATTACAACTCAATACTTAGAACAAAATATGACTCTATGTGAATGCCTCTGGCGGTGTACCGGGATGTGCAATGATGCATGAGTGACATGTATGAAAGAATTATGAACGGTGGCTTTGCCACAAATACGATGTCAACTACATGATCATGCAAGAAGTATGACAATGATGAAGCGTGTCATAATAACGGAATGGTGGAAAGTTGCATGGTAATATATCTTGGAATGGCTATGGAAATGCCATAATAGGTAGGTATGGTGGCTGTTTTGAGGAAGGTATATGGTGGGTTTAAGGTACCGGCGAAAGTTGCACGAAACTAGAGAGGCTAGCAATGGTGGAAGGGTGAGCGTGCGTATAATCCATGGACTCAACATTAGTCATAAAGAACTCACATACTTATTGCAAAAATCTATTAGTTATCGAAAAAAAGTATTACGCGCATGCTCCTAGGGGGATAGATTGGTAGGGAAAGACCATCGCTCGTCCCCGACCGCCACTCATAAGGAAGAAAATCAATAAATAAATCATGCTCCGACTTCATCACATAATGGTTCACCATACATGCATGCTATGGGAATCACAAACTTCAACACAAGTATTTCTCAAATTTACAACTACTCAACTAGCATGACTCTAATATCACCATCTCCATATCTCAAAACAATTATCAAGTATCAAACTTCTCATAGTATTCAATGCACTTTCTATGAAAGTTTTTATATTATTCCTAAAAGCAAATTTCCATGTTGTTCTAAAGGACTCTCAAAATAATATAACTGAAGCATGAGAGATCAATTATTTCTATAAAATAAAACCACCGCCGTGCTCTAAAAGGTATAAGTGAAGCACTAGAGCAAAAACTATATAGCTCAAAAGATATAAGTGAAGCACATAGAGTATTCTAATAAATTTCAAATCATGTGAGTCTCTCTCAAAATGTGTGTACAGCAAGGATGATTGTGGTAAACTAAAAAGAAAAGACTCAAATCATACAAGACGCTCCAAGCAAAACACATATCATGTGGTGAATAAAAATATAACTCCAAGTAAAGTTACCGATGGACGAAGACGAAAGAGGGGATGCCTTCCGGGGCATCCCCAAGCTTAGGCTTTTTTGTGTCCTTGAATTTTACCTTGGGGTACCATGGGAATCCCCAAGCTTAGGCTCTTGCCACTCCTTGTCCCATAATCCATCAAATCTTTACCCAAAACTTGAAAACTTCACAACACAAAACTTAAATAGAAAATCTCGTGAGCTCCATTAGCGAAAGAAAACAAAACACCACATCAAGGTACTGTAATGAACTCATTCTTTATTTATATTGGTGTTAAACCTACTGTATTCCAACTTCTATATGGTTTATAAACTCTTTTACTAGCCATAGATTCATCAAAATAAACAAACAACACACACAAAACAGAATCTGTCAAAAACAGAAGAGTCTGTAGTAATCTATAGCTAACGCAAACTTATGGAACCCCAAAAATTATAAAATAAATTTATGTACATGAGTAATTTATCTATTAATCATCTGCAAAAATAATTAACTAAATATCACTTTCCAAATAAAAATGGCAGCGATTCTCGTGAGCGCTCAAGTTTCTGTTTTTACAGCAAGATCAAAAAGACTTCCCCCAAGTCTTCCCAATGGTTCTACTTGGCACAAACACTAATTAAACACAAAAAACACAACAAAAACAGAGGCTAGATAAATTATTTATTACTAAACAGGGGCAAAAAGAAAGTAATAAAAATAAAATTGGGTTGCCTCCCAACAAGCGCTATCGTTTAACGCCCCTAGCTAGGCATAAAAGCGAAGATAGATCTAGGTATTACCATCTTTGGTAGGCAATCCATAAGTAGCTCTCATAATAGATTCATATGGTAATTTAATTTTATTTCTAGGGAAGTGTTTCATGCCTTTCCTTAATGGAAATTGGAATCTAATATTCCATTCCTTCATATCAATAATTGCACCAATGGTTCTAAGGAAAGGTCTACCAAGAATAATATGACATGAAGGATTGCAATCTATATCAAGAACAATGAAATCTATGGGCACATAGTTCCTATTTGCAACAATAAGAACATCATTAATTCTTCCCATAGGTTTTTTAATAGTGGAATCCGCAAGGTGCAAGTTTAAAGAACAATCATCAAATTCACGGAATCCTAGCAAATCACATAAAGTTTTCGGAATCGTGGAAACACTAGCACCCAAATCACACAAAGCATAGCATTCATGATCTTTAATTTTAATTTTAATTGTAGGTTCCCACTCTTCATAAAGTTTTCTAGGGATAGAAACTTCCAACTCAAGTTTTTCTTCATAAGATTGCATCACAGCATCAACGATTTTTTTAGTAAAAGCTTTATTTTGACTATAAGCATGAGGAGAATTTAGCAGAGATTGAAACAAGGAAATACAATCTATCAAAGAGCAATTATCATAATTAAATTCCTTTAAATCAAAAATAGTGGGTTCATTGATATTTAAAGTTTTAACCTCTTCAATCCCACTTTTAACAATTTTTGCATCAAGATCTAAAAACTCCGAATTTTTGGAACGCCTTCTAGGTAAAGGTGGCTCATCTTCAGTCCCATCATTATCAAGATTCATATTGCAAAACAAAGATTTAATAGGAGACACATCAACCACTTTTAGATATTCATCTTTATTTTCATAGAAACTAGAAGACCACGCTTTCACAAAGCAATCTTTCTTAGCACGCATCCTAGCGGTTCTTTATTTGCTCTCATCAATGGAAATTCTCATGGCTTTGAGAGACTCATTGATATCATGCTTAGGTGGAATATATCTAAGTTTCAAAGAATCAACATCAAGAGAAATTCTATCCACGTTCCTAGCCAACTCATCAATCTTAAGCAATTTTTCTTCAATCAAAGCATTGAAACTCTTTTGCAAAGTAATAAATTCTTTAATACTAGATTCAAAATCAGAGGGAATTTTATTATAATTTCCATAAGAATTGTTGTAGGAATTACCATAATTATTAGAGGAATTACTAGGAAATGGCCTAGAATTAAAATTACCTTTATACCCGTTGTTACCAAAATTGTTCCTACCAACAAAATTCACATCCATAGATTCATTATTATTCTCAATGAAAGTAGACAAAGGCATATCATTAGGATCAGTAGGAGCACTCTTATTAGCAAACAATTTCATAAGTCCATCCATATTTCCACTCAAAACATTAATCTCTTCAATTGCATGCACTTTTTTACTAGTAGATCTTTCAGTGTGCCATTGAGAATAATTAACCATAATATTATCTAGGAGTTTGGTAGCTTATCCTAAAGTGATTTCCATAAAAGTGCCTCCCACGGACGAATCTAAAAGATTTCAAGAAGCAAAATTCAATCCAGCATAAAAATTCTATATAATCATCCATAAATTTAAACCATGTGTAGGGCAATTATGTATCATCAATTTGATCCTCTCCTAAGATTGTGCAACATGTTCATGATCAAGTTGCTTAAAATTCATAATGTCGTTTCTAAGAGAGATGATCTTAGTGGGAGGAAATACTTAGAGATAAAAGCATCTTTGCACTTATTCCATGAATCAATACTATTTTTAGGCACAGAAGAAAACCAAGCTTTAGCACGATCTCTAAGCGAAAACAGAAATAGCTTAAGTTTAACAATATCATTATCCACATCTTTCTTCTTTTGCATATCACACAAATCAACAAAGTTATTTAGATAGGTAGCGGCATTTTCACTAGGAAGGCCTGCGAACTGATCTTTCATGACAAGATTCAACAAAGCAGCATTAATTTCACAAGATTCAGCATCGGTAAGAGGAGCAATCAGAGTGCTAATAAAATCATTATTGTTGGTATTGGCAAAGTCACACAATTTAGTATTATCTTGAGCCATCGTGACAAGCAAGCAATCCAACACACGAGCAAACAGGAAATGGGCAAAAGAGGCAAATTGGGAAAGAGAAGGAGAACGGAAAGAGAGGGCGAATAAAACGGCAAGGGTGAAGTGGGGGAGAGGAAAACGAGAGGAAAATGGCAAATAATCTAATGCGAGGGATAAGAGTTTGTGATGGGTACTTGGTATGTCTTGACTGGTGCATAGACTCCCCGGCAACGGTGCCAGAAATGGCTCGTTGTCGGGAGTCAAATCTTGACTTGATTTGGCGCGAATCTCCCCGGCAACGGCACCAGAAATCCTTCTTGCTACCTCTTGAGCACTGCGTTGGTTTTCCCTTGAAGAGGAAAGGGTGATGCAGTAAAGTAGCATAAGTATTTCCCTCAATTTTTGAGAACTAAGGTATCAATCCAGTAGGAGATCCTGCTCGAGTCCCACGCACCTACACAAACAAATAAGAACCTCACAACCAACGCGATAAAGGGGTTGTCAATCCCTTCACGGTCACTTACGAGAGTGAGATCTGATAGATATGATAAGATAATATTTTTTGTATTTTTATGATAAAGATAAATAAAGATGCAAAGTAAAATAAATGGCAATAGAAATAGCTAAGTGTTGGAAGATTAATATGATGGAAGATAGACCCGGGGGCCATAGGTTTCACTAGTGGCTTCTCTCAAGAGCATAAGTACTATGGTGGGTAAACGAACTATTGTCGAGCAATTGATAGAATTGAGCATAGTTATGAGAATATCTAGGTATGATCATGTATATAGGCATCACGTCTGTGACAAGTAGACCGAAACGATTCTGCATCTACTACTATTACTCCACACATCGACTGCTATCCAGCATGCATCTAGAGTATTAAGTTCATAAGAACAGATTAATGCTTTAAGTAAGATGACATGATGTAGAGGGATAAACTCATGCAATATGATATAAACCCCATCTTTTTATCCTCGATGGAAACAATACAATACGTGCCTTGTTGCCCCTGCTGTCACTAGGAAAGGACACCGCAAGATTGAACCCAAAGCTAAGCACTTCTCCCATTGCAAGAAAAATCAATCTAGTAGGCCAAACCAAACTGATAATTTGAAGAGACTTGCAAAGATAAACCAATCATACATAAAAGAATTCAGAGAAGAATCAAATATTGTTCATAGATAATCTGGATCATAAACCCACAATTCATCGGATCTCGACAAACACACCGCAAAAGAAGATTACATCGAATAGATCTCCAAGAAGACCAAGGAGAACTTTGTATTGAGATCCAAAGAGAGAGAAGAAGCCATCTAGATAATAACTATGGACCCGAAGGTCTGAAGTAAACTACTCACACATCACCGGAGAGGCCATGGAGTTGATGTAGAGGCCCTCCATGATCAATGCCCACTTCGGCGGAGCTCCGAAAAAGGCCCCAAGATGGGATCTCTCGGGTACAAAAGGTTGCGGCAGTGGAATTAGGTTTTCGTGGTGCTCCTGGATGTTTGGGAGGTATATGGATATATATATATAGGAGGAAGAAGTACGTCGGTGGAGCAACGAGGGGCCCACAAGGGTGGAGGGCGCGCCCAGGGGATTAGACGCGTCCCCCTGTATCGTGGCCTCCTCGATTGTTTCTTGACGCCCACTCCAAGTATCATGGATCACGTTTGTTGAGAAAATCACGTTCCCGAAGGTTTCATTCCATTTGGACTCCATTTGATATTTCTTTTCGGCAAAACTCTAAAATAGGCAAAAAACAGCAATTTGGGCTGGGCCTCCGGTTAGTAGGTTAGTCCCAAAAATGATATAATAGTGTAAAATAAAGCCCATTAACATCCAAAATAGATAATATAATAGCATGAAGCAATCAAAAATTATAGATACGTTGGAGACGTATCACTCTTCTTCTGGATCCCAAGTTGATCCTTGAGTACATTGATCTCTGGCACAAGGACACCAACACACCTATGCCAGACTTCAAGCTCGCTCCTGGCCAGAGTCACATGCTGACCGCCTTCATTGGTGAAGAAAAGTGGAAATATAAGAAGGCTAGACTGCTGAAGAAAGCTCAATACAAGAAGGAGCGCTTTCTGAAGAAGAACGTTGTCAAGATGACAACTGATGAACTTGTTGCTATAAAGTCTGAGATCAAACGACTCAGTGATGAATTCAGCACCTACCGTGCAGATTGTCTTGGAGCCAAAGTCGGATTTGTGAAACTGTCTGAAGGATTCACCTCAAATGTTGCTGCCCAAGCACAACATGAATCTCCTCAGGCTGAAGCATCTGCCCAACCAACTGAAGAGCATGCCAGCACCGTCGATGAAAATCAGGCTGCTGAAGATACTAAAAGTACCAGGGTTGATGAAGATATTCCAGCCACCGATGAAATTGCTAGGGTAACAACTAGTGTTGCACCTGAAGAAGAAGCCAGGCTAGCTGAAGCATCTGTCGCTGCGCCTGAAGACACTGACAATGCCTGGGCAACTGAATTAGTTGCGCCTGAGGAAAATGAACCAATTTCCTCTGCTCCTCCCACACCAACACATGCCCAGTTCTTCCTTCTACATCAGAAGCGAAGAAAACCAAAGCTGCAGAGCGAGCAGCCGTGAAGAAAAGGAAAGCATCAGCCGCCTCAGAGTCTTTACTACCAAAGAAGATGAAGACTTTGGCAAGCTCTTTTGACAATCCCATTGATGCTATTCCTGTTTCGAGCATGCCATCAAAGGAACTTGTTCCCTTTGGTGAAGATTATGAGATCCCAAGCGGATCTGATGAAGATGTTCCTTCTGCTGCTTCGTCAGAGCAGTTGGATGAAGAAATTGAAGTGGAGGATATCCCTTAAACTCCGTTGGTATCATCGCCCATGCCTCAGTTCACAGTTGAAGAGGCAGGTGTTGAGGAAATTGATGCAGAAGGAGAAGACGTCACTGGTGCGCGTCGGTCCTAAACAAACGGTTTTTAACCCCTTTCCGTGATGGCATATGGAACCATTTCCAAGTGAGTGTGGGCAATAGGGGGGTCCTTCCCACACGACCCAGAACCCGTCGGGGATAGAGAGCCTTGATGCATACAGTTGTCCCAGTAGAACTATTTCCGATATCTCGAATATCCCAAACGCTTCATCCTTGCCACTTGTTTGTGCTCGCATTGCCATCGCAGTCGGAGTTTTGTGGTTCTACCTAATACCAGGCAGATTCCAGGCACGGCAGTTTTCTAGGCAGATTCTAGGCACGAGAGATTTACAATGCCTGGCACATCACAAACAGTTCATGATTATAAACCGTGTACGATAGGTAGACAATCACACACATTTAGTTTTCCCGCACCGTATGTGATAGTGTCTGACATCACACATGCTTTGCCAACGGCAACCGTGTGCATGCTTGCACACGTTTCCTCTCTGTGAACCGTCATGGATTATGGTGTATATCGCAAACGTTTGTGTATTTACCAACCGTGTGTGCCGTAATGACCTGCACAACGTAATTTCGCCCTAATTTAATTACTTCTATTTAAAATTGTACCTAATTTAAACTTGAAAGTAGGCTATAGCTTTATTCATATCCATCAGGTTCAAACAACCAATGCATTATTCGATTCACATGTACATATGTTTAAGAATTACAGAAGCACCAAATAAAGAATGATGTGCCATGGTTCTATACTTGTACTATTACAGATGGTAAAGAAAGAGGTGACAGACATTCCAGTTGCTGAACAAGGTGAAGCGAAATGGCCCTATTGTGCTCTCCTGGATGCAGAATGCATGCAGGACTCTGGTACAACCCCTTGTGATGGTCGGCCGCCAATCATGTAGTTTGAGAGGTAATCTTGAGTAAACTACTTCAGGATCCACTGCAAAAGAAAAAAGATTCAGATATTGTCATCTAACACAACTCATTACGGGCAGTAAAAAGAAGGCTACAGGGTTCTTACTTACCATCCTGTAGTTCACTATTGTCTTGCATAAAGTGTAAACAAATAGTTCGATTGACATGTTTTGACCCATTTTAGTAACATTCTTTATCAGTTTCCTCACTTGATGCTGGTTCATGAATATCTCATTGCCCCATACGCAGAAAGGGTCGAAGCGTGGATCTTTAGCAATGACATATGTACCTAAAAGCACCAAGTTAATATTAGAAGCTAAACAACAATTGAGAAATGATGTAGTACAAAACTCCATCCGTCCCATTATATAAGATTTTATTACATGTATATCTAGGCATCATCAGAACATTAAGGTAACACTCTTCCTTGTTGCTATGTAGCCTGGGATTGCGTATTTAGTCATTTAGTACAATGCATGTTGCTAAACAACAATTTAAAAACAAAACGGCATGTTAACTGCAATATCCTTAACAGCAACCAAATATCGTAATTCATAGTGGTATTGTTGAAACTGTTATTGATGAAATTGAACTACACAGCAAATAGTTGCACATATATAGCATCACATTGTGAAGAACTAAAATAAACAAGTCATAAGGACATCTCTAGGCGATCCTTAAAAAGTTAAAGGACTAAAACCCTTAGTGGATATATATATACTCCAGCGATTTTCGGCCATTTCTAGTCGATCCCCTAAACTTAAGGTTGTAAACTTCAATTTGATCAAGTTCAGAGCAGGTTCAACCGAAAGTATCATGCATTCAAACATAAACATAGATATTTTTGCATAACTGAACATAAAACATAAATTTAAACTAAGCTAAACTACTTTCGGTCGAAGTAGAGGTCGAGCCAATCCTTCCTCGACGTGTATGGTGTGCCGCGAGCCGGGTCCAGGCCAGTACCATCGTCGGGGTCGTTGGGGAAGGCACTCCTCCACTCATCGACGTCGATATCCTTGTCCTCGGGGCCCACCTCGACACCCTCCGCTCCGACGTCACCGCCGCCTTCGACCTCGTCATCAGAGGAGAGCGCGATAACCTCGCCGCCCTCCGCGCCGTCGTCCTCGCCGCCATCGACCTCATCATTGGAGGAGAGCGCGATAACCTCGCCGCCCTCCGCGCCAGCAAAGATTGCCTGCTCCGCCTCCACGAGCTCCGGGTGCTGCCGGCGGAGCTCTTGCATGTAGGTCTCGTCGGCGGCCTCGGCCTCGAGACGCTCCCACTCCTTGCGGTCCTCCCGCGCCATAGCTGAGCTCACCACCCCTGGCTCCGGCAGAACGAGGTGGACCGGACATGTGCCGAAGGGGAAATTGAGCCTAGTTGTCGCGCCGTGGTAGCGGACCTGCCAGTGGTCATAATCCATGGCCACGAGCTCAACTATGTGGAAGCTACCGAGCCACCGGCGGGTATGGGTCTCTCGATCTGTAATCTCGGCGACCCACGTCCCCCACCGCTGCTGCCGGACCCCGAAGTAGGACTTCGTCGGTTGCCGGGTCCGGGGGAGGACGGGGAAGTCCTCGAACCGGCGTAGGGGCACGGCGGCAGGCGGATCGGGGGACCGGTGATGGCGGATTGGGCCCACAGAGGACGACGGGGACACCTCGACGGCCACCTCGCTGGTGTTGGGCGAAAAGGCCGCGATAAACCTCCTTTTGGCCATTGGCTACTCGAGCTCCCCGGCACACAAGCATAGGTTGAGGATGGAGGCGCCGGCGATGGCGGCGACCTACCAATGGTTTCGAGGGTTGTGTGTGTCTGTGTGAGCGGAGGTTGTGTTTGAGGAAATACTGCGGCAACTGAAAATTTTACTAGGCGGGAGTAACAAGGCGGGGCTACTGAAAATTTGGATCAAGGGCGAGCAGATATTTTTGATATTGCGAGGGATGCAGAGGCGGTAGTAAAATGCCGGGGCTACTGAAAATTTCAATCAAGGGACTGAAGCAGTCCAGGAGTAACAAACGTCGCACACGGTCCACACATACTGATCGTGTGCTGTCAAACATTAAAACCTTCCAGGCGGTAGATATTTTCGAGATTGCGAGGGATGCAGAGGCGAGAGTTTTGGGGGAGTGAGCTAGTGTGCTTGACATGCCGGCTGTGGACTGTAGCCGACACACCTTCTCGCATAAGCCATAGGCGTACTATACACCGACGGTGTTCCAAGATATTTTGTACTACATCTCACACGGTTGGTGAGAATAAACTGTGTGGGATCTACTTGATTTGAATTACAAAATGGGGTCACAGCGACAATGGACGGTGTTTGAATTGCTAGACCTTTTATCTGCAGTGAACATGCAACTATATGTGTGTCGTAAAAGAATTGGAATTATTCAGGGTTAGTTTGGACATTTCATACATTAAACTAGTTTTCTAGCCATTTCATGTGCACAATTGAAAATTAAACTACATGCACACAAATTGGTTGAAAAAACAAATTTGTCTCCTTCAGTGCATGCTTAGGTCCCATGGAAGAAATGGGAATGAATTTTTCGGGGTTGTTTGGCCTTTTTTATACATTAACTGGGTTTTCTAGGCATTTTATGTGCATAATTCAAATTTGAACTACAAGCACATGCTCCAATGCACCAAAGTTCGTTGACAAATCACATGTGTGTCCTTGGGTGAATTTCTAGGTCCCATGCAAGAGATGGGAATGAAATTCAAACACCATGGCACTGTTGATTGCAGGAAAAACGTTGAGATGCCTAGTTTTTAAATTCTAGTAAATCCAAAATTCGTCTGAAATTCATGAAACTTGGCATGCTATCATGAAGCGGCATCAACATGTCGTGGTGAAAATTTTGTCCCATTTGGGGCAGGTTCGGGTATAAGCTTCTCACAAACCAAAGCTTCTCAGAACAAGCATTGTGGTTTCGATAGGGAACGTGCCACCTTTGATGACGGGACGATATCCGTTGCCTCTTATTGCTTTCAAAAAAATTCTAGTGTCAACATAGAACAACAGGAGTTTTGTGTTCAATCTTGGAATTTTTTGGGGTTCGTTTGACCTTTTTTATACATTAACTGGGTTTTCTAGGCATTTTTTGTGCATAATTCAAATTTGAACTACAAGCACATGCTCCAATGCACCAAGGTTGGTTGAAAAATCACATGTGTGTCCTTGGGTGAATTTCTAGGTCCCATGCAAGAGATGGGAATGAAATTCAAACACCAGGGCACTGTTAATTGCCGACAAAACGTTGAGATGCCTGGTTTTTAAATTCTAGTAAATCCAAAACTCGTATGAAATTCATGAAACTTGGCATGCTATCATGGAGCGGCATCAACATGCCATGGTGAAAATTTTGTCCCATTTGGGGCAGGTTCGGGTATAAGCTTCTCACAAACCAGACCTTCTCACAACAAGCATGATGGTTTCGATAGGGAACGTACCGCCTTTGGGGACGGGATGATATCCGTTGCCTCTTATTGCTTTCAAAAAATTTCTAGTGACAACATAGAACAATAGGAGTGTTGTGTTCAATCCTGGAATTTTTTGGGGTTCGTTTGGCCTTTTTTATGCATTAACTGGGTTTTCTAGGCATTTTATGTGCATAATTCAAATTTGAACTACAAGCACATGCTCCAATGCACTAAGGTTGGTTGAAAAATCACATGTATGTCCTTGGGTGAATTTCTAGGTCCCATGCAAGAGATGGGAATGAAATTCAAACACCAGGGCACTGTTGATTACCAGCAAAACATTGAGATGCCTGGTTTTTAAATTCTAGTAAATCCAAAACTCGTATGAAATTCATGAAACTTGGCATGCTATCATGGAGCGGCATCAACATGCCGTGTTAAAAAATGTGTTCTGTTTGTGGCAGGTTCGGGTATATGCTTCTCACAAACCAGAGCTTCTCACAACAAGCATGACGGTTTCGGTAGGGAATGTCCCACCTTTGGGAACGGAACGATATCCATTGCCTCTTATTGCTTTCAAAAAATTCTCGTGTCAACATAGAACAACATGAGTGTTGTGTCAATTTTTGGGTTTTTTCGGGGTTCGTTTGGACATTTTTATTCATTAACTAAGTTTTCAACGCATTTATGTGCATAATTCAAATTTGAACAACATGCACATGCTCCAGTGCGTATAAATTAGTTGAAAAATCAAATATGTGTCCTTGGGTGCATGCTTAGGTCCCATGTAAGAAATGGGAATGAATTTCAAACACCAGGGCACCGTTGATTGCCGGCAAAACATTGAGATGCCTCGTTTTTTAAATTCTAGTAAATCCAAAACTCGCCTGAAATTCATGAAACTTGGCATGCTATCATGGAGCGGCATCAACATGTCGTGTTAAAAAATTTGTCCCATTTGGGGCAGGTTCGGGTATATGCTTCTCACAAACCGGAGCTTCTCACAACAAGCATGATAGTTTCGGTAGGGAATGTCCCACCTTTGGGGACGAAACGATATCCATTTCCTCTTATTGCTTTCAAAAAAATTCTCGTGTCAACATAGAACAACAAGAGTGTTGTGTCAATTTTTGGGATTTTTCAGGGTTCGTTTGGACATTTTTACGCATTAACTGAGTTTTCAATGCATTTATGTGCATAATTCAAATTTGAACTACATGCACATGCTCCAGTGCATATAAATTGGTTGAAAAATCAAATCCGTGTCCTTGGGTGCATGCTTCGGTCCCATGCAAGAAATGGGAAGGAATTTCAAACACCAGGGCACCGTTGATTGCCGGCAAAACATTGAGATGCCTCATTTTTAAATTCTAGTAAATCCAAAACTCGCCTGAAATTCATGAAACTTGGCATGCTTTCATGGAGCGGCATCAACATGTCGTGGTAAAAATTTTGTCCCGTTTGGGGCAGGTTTGGGTATATGCTTCTCACAGACCAGAGCTTCTCACAACAAGCATCATGGTTTCGGTCGGGAATGTCCCACCTTTGGGGACGAAACGATATCCACTACCTCTTATTGCTTCCAAAATTTTTCTTGTGTCAACATAGAACAACAGGAGTGTTGTGTCAATTTTTGTGATTTTTTGGGGTTCTTTTGGACATTTTTATGCATTAACTGAGTTTTCAATGCATTTATGTGCATAATTCGAATTTGAACTACATGCACATGCTCCAGTGCATATAAATTGGTTGAAAAATCAAATATGTGTCCTTGGGTGCATGCGTAGGTCCCATGCAAGAAATGGGAATGAATTTCAAACACCAGGGCACCGTTGATTGTCGACAAAACATTGAGATGCCCGGTTTTTAAATTCTACTAAATCCAAAACTCGTCTGAAATTCATGAAACTTGGCATGCTATCATGGAATGGCACCCGACATGGTGTGGTATTTTTTGTGTCCATTTTGATAGAAGGTGCACTCGAATAATGACAGCCAACAAAGGCATTTTGAAAAAATAGCTGCCACTTTAATATCTCAAACGTTTGTATAATTCAAACCGTGTGCGTTCTGTTAACCATTCACGTGACGCCACGTGTCATGGTTTTAATGGCTGTAGGAGGTGCCGTGCGGACAACTGCTTGACCTTGAGTGAATGGGAGGCGTGCAAGCACAGTCCGGTGCGCAGGCTAACCAAGAGGCATGCAAGTTGTCCTCCAATGCGCAGGCTCACCGGGAAGCGTGCAAGTTGTATGTTGCGCAGGCTCATTGGGAAGCGGGCCCTTTGACTTCCATGGCCGCCCGCCTTCCTCTCCATTAATGGCGCCCGAGCCGCTGTTTAATACAGGCGGCCTTATTGTTCGCCTCCCATCCCCCCCCCCCGTAGACCTCCACCGCCATGCCACAAAATGATCATCTGCCACTAGTCTTCAAGTTTGGTGAAGTCGACTCTGAGCTGGAGGAGATAGAAAATAAGGAGGAATGGGGCCTCATGGACATGGCCCAGAACGAGCTGGCCGCGGCGGTTGCTGCCCCCGCTCCCGTCCCAGCTCCCATCCCTACGCCCACGCCAGCGACCATCCCCGTAGCATTGACGGGCTGGTCGCCGAGCACTATCGCAGAGCTGGAAGCCGCGGGCGTCAGCGGGGTCTCCGCGGACCCGCGCGAGCTCGTGTACATGCCAGCGCCAGCGCCCGTGCCCGTGTGCGCCCCTCCACCCACCGTGGCACCGGCCCCCGTGCGTTTGGTTGCACCCGTCGCGCCCATGCGCGCCCCTCCACCCACCGCGGCACTGGTCCACGTGCGTTTGGCTGCACCCGACGCGCTCATGCCCATGCCCGTGCGCGCCCCCCTCAGCGGCATGGGACTCTGCTGTCGACCGCTACCTCTGAGCAGCGCCAGTTGCCGTCCTCCCGCGCCCCGCCCCTCGATCACACAACGACATGATGTTTGATTTACAAGTGAATAACATTTTCTGCTGCCTTTAAGACTTCAACAACGACGTCCTGGAGGACGACAACAACAACGACGGCGCGGCACGCCGCCTCCGCCGCCGCCGGAAATAGTTTTTTGGGGTTTAATATTGTATCTTGAATTCTCGATCATATGAATATAAATTTGCAGTGTGATTGAATGAAAGATATGGTTTGAACGAACTTGCGTTTTTCTCTCTTAATGTACAGACTTATCAAATGATCTTATTTTTAAAAAAATGTCAATGGTTTTCAAATATAAAACACTCATCGCAAATGTTTTAATTAGAACACCCGTATGCAAACCGACAGATTCCCCAGGAAGCCAAGGGAAAATGTGCCGAGCAGGATTTCTGCATCCCTTCAACGCAAACGGTTGTTTTGCATGACCCGTGTGCAACCACGTACAAACAATTGGGTAAGATTTGCATATCTGTCATTTTGGGTATGTTGCCATTTCTCAAACTGGAAAGATTGACATTTGTTTATCTAGTAACATTGCCATTTGTCAACCTTGTAACACTGCGATTTGTCAAAATATGCAGCTACAAATCACTAGCACTATCTAATTTTTGCAACTAAAATCACTAGCACTATTCATATGGACACCACTAGCAGGCATGAGTTCATGGACGCATATGCAAATGTACCATTGATTACATACAACAAGTCATCAACCCACAACGACAACGAGGATACACGTTGGATTATAGATCTTTTCCAACAAAACATTCTAGGAAATTTTTTTCTCACACAACAATTAACAAAGCGATGAAATGAACTTCAGCTCAACCACTCGTCGGCGTTGGAAACGCTTGCTTTGAACTAGAAGTGATTCTCTGGGAAGGGCCAACTACTGTCAATCTCGAGACCAACACAGGACTGATCATCCAGGCTGAAGCGACCTATTTCAATACCCATATTGGGACGGTACGGAAGCATAGTAATGTCCAAGGTATAGATACAGTTGCTTCTCATAAATGGTAGTAATGTTGTGTCAACAACAGCTGGATCACCTTCACCATCATTGGATAGTTTTGTCCAAGGAAGAGCGAGTTTCCTCCAAGACTTTCAATACTGAACCAGGGAGAAGCTGTTGGCGCTAGTACACTAGTATCCATCCCGAATACCCTGCAACGGATGTTGGAATAGCTCCGGAGAGTGCGACCATACGAGACAACACCTGCTTCCTTAGTAACATCAGCAGTGCCCCGTATACAGACAAGAAGAGGTCATACATCGGAATAAGTTGCCAGGCGCCACTGAGTATACCTGCTCGTCCTCATGCTCGTGAATAAAATTTTCAAGTATAGGTGGTGGAATGTTCACAGGACCTTGTGAAAGATCGTGGATGTCGCCTAGAGGAGGGGTGAATAGGCGTTTTAAAATAATTACGGTTAGGCTAGAACAAATGCGGAATAAACCTAGCGGTTAATTTGTCAAGCACAAAACCTACAACAACTAGGCTCACCTATGTGCACCAACAACTCATGCTAAGCAAGATAAAGAACTATGTGATAGCAAGATATATGACAAGAAACAATATGGCTATCACAAAGTAAAGTGCATAAGTAAAGGGCTCGGGTAAGAGATCGCCGAGGCACGCGGAGACGGTGATGTATCCCAAAGTTCACACCCTTGCGGATGCTAATCTTCGTTTGGAGCGGTGTGGAGGCACAATGCTCCTTAAGAAGCCACTAGGGCCACCGTAATCTCCTCACGCCCTCGCACAATGCAAGATGCCACGATTCCACTAAGGGACCCTTGAGGGCGGTCACCGAACCCGTACAAATGGAAACCCTTGGGGGCGGTCACCGAACCCGTACACTTTGGCAACCCTTGGGGGCAGTCACTGGTACCCGTCAAATTGCTCGGGGCAATCTCCACAACCTAATTGGAGACCCCGACGCTTACCCGGAGCTTTACACCACAATGATTGAGCTCCGAACACCACCAACCGTCTAGGGCGCCCAAGCACCCAAGAGGAACAAGCTCAAGGGAACCAAGCACCCAAGAGTAATAAGCTTCTCAACTTGTAACTTCCACGTATCACCGTGGAGAACTCAAACCGATGCACAAATGCAATGGCAAGGGTACACCGAGTGCCCAAGTCCTTCTCTCTCAAATCCCACCAAAGCAACTAATGCTAGGGAGGAAAGTGAGAGGAAGAACAAGACCAAGAACTCCAAGATCTAGATCCAAGGGGTTCCCCTCACATAGAGGAGAAAGTGATTGGTGGAAGTGTGGATCTAGATCTCCTCTCTCTTTTCCCTCAAAAACTAGCAAGAATCCATGGAGGGATTGAGAGTTAGCTAGCTCGAAGAAGGTCAACAACGGGGGGAAGAACACGAGCTCAAGAGTTAGGATCCATTAGGGAAGAAGACCCCCTTTTATAGGAAGGGAAAGAATCCAACCGTTATCCCCTCTCACAGCCTGTGCGAAGCGGTACTACCGCACACGGCCGCGGTACTACCGCTGTGGAGTGCGGTACTACCGCTTGCGCGGTAGTGACCAGATGAGGGCCTGTTGCACAGGGCAACGAGCGGTAGAACCGCCAGAGCGGTACTACCGCGCGCCCTTTACGGTACTACCGTAAGGCAGGCATCAACTAGTACTGGAAATGCATGGAAGTAATAAAGTACATCCGCGCCTACTTCCGATGAGGTTGGAACAGTGCAAAAGTCCAGCACGGAAGTATCGTACCAAAGGCACGATACTACCGCGTAAGGGCGGATGTAAAAAATTACATCTGCGCCTACCACCACATGCATCAGCGTCAGGGCTGGAGGTAGCGGTACTACCGCTTACCAGGAGCAGTACTACCGATGTCCCCTGCGGTACTACCGCTTACCAGGAGCAGTACTACCGATGTCCCCTGCGGTACTACCGCTTACCAGGAGCAGTACTACCGATGTCCCCTGCGGTACTACCGCTCCATAGAGCGGTACTACCGCACGCCACAGAGGCTTTAGCACTTGGCTGCCTTCATATCGTAGCTAAAGACAACAGAAGGATACAGTAAAACCAGAACTGCCATAACTTCTGCATATGAGCTCCGTATTGAGCAAACTCAAGCTTGTTGGAAACAAGACGACGAGTAGCATCAAAACAGATAGAGGAGAGAAACCTCCAACAGAGAAGAACTGGCATAACCTCCAACATCGAAAACATCATAGAGGCTGCATATGAACTCCGTTTCGATGAACTCGAGCTTGTCATCAAGAGGACCAAAAGCTCTAAGACTCACAAAGAAAACCAAACAAGAACCAAGAAGGATGATGCAAGGATGCAATGGTTTGAGCTCTCTACGAACGATACGATCGAGCTACTCACTTGAGAGCCCCCTTGATAGTACGGGAATCGATCCTATAACCCGGTCTCCAACCTACCACCATGAGACCGGTAAAATAGAAAACCTATCAAGGGCAAACCTTTGCCCTGCACATGGTCCACTTGAGCTAGATGATGACGATCTTGACTCCGTCAAGTTGGACCACCTTTCTTGATTGCTTTGGCTCGATGAAGACTAGTTGGTTGCTCCCCCATCTTCCCCTATGGGTGAGCCACTCTTCCGCACATCTTCACACGTCCATTGTCACCGCAATGGACGACACGCATCAAGCATTTGATCTCTTCGTGATGCTCCACTTGAACTTGCACACCGCAACCTAACCCCACAAAGAACTCTCACGAAAACCATGGGTTAGCAAACAAAGCGTAGTGGACAATGCTTACCATACCATGGGATCACTTGATCCCTCGATACATCTTGTACGCTTTGTGTGATGATCAACTTGATTCACGCTTGACTTAATCTTGATAAAGCTTGAATCTTTCCAATTCTCTTCATTTGGATGATGTCTTGAAGGTAGACATGAATGATCACACAATCTTCTTTTTCAAGACATGCTTGCAATAAGCTCAACACTCACATGACCAATCTTTGGATAATTCCTTAATAGCACCTTGGTCAACTCATAAACTCCTTGAAACCAACACATGGACTTCAAGAAAAACCTATGGTCAAATCCTTTAAATACAACTCAAGGCAATCATTAGTCCATAGAGATTGTCCTCAATTACCAAAACCAAACATGGGGGCACCGCATGTTGTTTCACCTTGGAAACACAAGAAGGTTAATTAGTAAAGGGAAACTAGCTAACCCGCATGCATGTGGATGAAACAATTATAATTACGGTGGAAGACAAATGTACCGAAATCATGAGGATTCCATGCAAAAACAGTGCCACGAGTGGTGGCAGCAAACACAAGACCCTCATATTGGATTGCATCACAGTACTCATCCGTGTATAGAAACTGATTTTTGAGCAATATCCATCGAGTCGAACCATGAAGGACGGCAACAACCTTGTCGAAGATAGCGACAACACAAGCATTCCTATAACCCCAAGAGCGGTTGGGAACTCGACAAATTGCTATCTTCCATAGACGACAGTCAGCATGATCGTATTTGAACTCACGTAGAATACCAGTGTACTCAACCTCTGGGCAGTCATCTGAGATTTTTTGAAGTGGAACCCAATGACGAGTGTACACATTCACAAGTTTCCACTCGCAGTTGTACCCAATATAAACAACTCAATCTCCATTTGCGCCTGCCCAAGCCTTGCCCTCAAGCGATGGCATCTTAACATCATATGTATCATTATAAAGTGGCATCAACTTACACAAGGTGAGGCTTCCCTCGTCCCCGCGCCAGTCAGCAGGGTGACTGCGAAGAAGATAGGGGAGATCAACCCGCTCCTGAACCCTTGGGTTCCTTGTAATGATGTTATTAGTTGAGTCGAGAATGGTCTTGAACGAACCTGCGATGCTAGCTGATGACCCACAAGTATAGGGGATCTATCATAGTCCTTTCGATAAGTAAGAGTGTCGAACCCAATGAGGAGCAGAAGGAAATGATAAGCGGTTTTCAGCAAGGTATTCTCTGCAAGTACTGAAATAAGTGGTAACCGATAGTTTTGTGATAAGGTAATTTGTAACGAGCAACAAGTAACAAAAGTAAATAAAGTGCAGCAAGGTGGCCCAATCCTTTTTGTAGCAAAGGACAAGCCTGGAAAAACTCTTATATAAGGAAAAGCGCTCCCGAAGACACATAGGAATATCGTCAAGCTAGTTTTCATCATGTTCATATGATTCGCGTTCGGTACTTTGATAATTTGACATGTGGGTGGACCGGTGCTTGGGTGCTGTTCTTACTTGAACAAGCATCCCACTTATGATTAACCTCTATTGCAAGCATCCGCAACTACAACAAAAGTATTAAGGTAGACCTAACCATAGCATGAAACATATGGATCCAAATCAGCCCCTTACGAAGCAACGCATAAACTAGGGTTTAAGCTTCTGTCACTCTAGCAACCCATCATCTACTTATTACTTCCCAATGCCTTCCTCTAGGCCCAAATAATGGTGAAGTGTTATGTAGTCGATGTTCACATAACACCACTAGAGGCTAGACAACATACGTCTCATCAAAATATCGAACGAATACCAAATTCACATGACTACTAATAGCAAGACTTCTCCCTTGTCCTCAGGAACAAACATAACTACTCACAAAGCATATTCATGTTCATAATTAGAGGGGTAATAATATGCATAAAGGATCTGAACATATGATCTTCCGCCAATTAAACCAACTAGCATCAACTACAAGGAGTAATTAACACTACTAGCAACCTACTAGCATCAATCTCGGACTTGGAGACAAGAATTGGATACAAGAGATGAACTAGGGTTTTGAGATGAGATGGTGCTGATGAAGATGTTGATGAAGATTGCCATCTCCTGATGAGAGGAGCGTTGGTGATGACAATGGCGATGATTTCCCCCTCCGGGAGGGAAGTTTCCCCGGCAGAACAGCTCTGCCGGAGCCCTAGATTGGTTCCGCCAAGGTTCCGCCTCGTGGCGGCGGAGTTTCGTCCCGAAAGGTTGCTTCTGGTTTTTTCTTGACGGAAGACTTCATATAGCAGAAGATGGTCATCGAAGAGCCACCAGGGGGGCCATGAGGTAGGGGGCGCGCCCTGGGGGGGTGCCCCCCACCCTCGTGGACAGGGTGTGGGCCCCCTGGTCTTCATCTTTGGCGAGGATTTTTCATTATTTATTATAAGGTATTCCGTGGAGTTTCAGGACTTTTGGAGTTGTGCAGAATAGGCCTCTAATATTTGCTCCTTTTCCAGCCCAGAATTCCAGCTGCCGGCATTCTCCCTCCTTATGTAAACCTTGTAAAATAAGAGAGAATAGCCATAAGTATTGTGACATAATGTGAAATAACAGCCCATAATGCAATAAATATCGAATAAAAGCATGATGCAAAATGGACGTATCAACTCCCCCAAGCTTAGACCTCACTTGTCCTCAAGCGAAAGCCGATAACAATAAATATGTCCCCATGTTTAGAGGTAGAGGCGTTGATAAAAATAAAGTACGGACATGAGGGCATCATGATTATTCTCATAACAGCAATATACATAGATATTGTCATATGATTACTTATGTTCAAGTGATGATCTATTCACAATGCAAAAGTATGAATCAGAAACCTTATTGAGAACCAACAAACTATAACCTCAGTCATTGAAGCAATTGCAATTTATCATAACATCAGAAAGAGTCTATGTCAGAGCTAAAAAGCAAGTCCACATACTCAACTATCATCTAGTCCTTCATAATTGCTAACACTCACGCAATACTTGTGGTTACGGAGTTTTAATCGGACACAGAGAAAGATAGGGGCTTATAGTTTCGCCCCACAACCTTTTACCTCGAGGGTAATGTCAACAATAATAACTCATGCCCCCCTACATCGAATTAGATATATCTATCAGGATCTTTCCAACACACTGTGCTTGCCAAAGGATAAAATGTAAAAAGGAAAGGTGAAGATCACCATGACTCTTGCATAAGGTAGAAGATAATAATAAAAGATAGGCCCTTCGCAGAGGGAAGCAGAGGTTGCCATGCGCTTTTATGGTTGGATGCACAAAATCTTAATGCGAAAGAACGTCACTTTATATTGCCCCTTGTGATATGAACCTTTATTATGCAGTCCGTCACTTTTATTACTTCCACATCACAAGATCGTATAAAGCTTATTTCTCCCACACTAATCATACATATTTAGAGCAATTTTTATTGCTTTGCACCGATGACAACTTACTTGAAGGATCTTACTCAATCCATAGGTAGATATGGTGGACTCTCATGGCAAAACTGGTTTAAGGGTATTTGGAAGCACAAGTAGTATCTCTACTTGGTGCTGAGAATTTGGCTAGCATGAGGGGGAAAGGCAAGCTCAACATGTTGGAGGATCCATGACAACATACTTTATCTCAGATATAAGAAAACATAACCCATTAGGTTGTCTTCCTTGTCCAACATCAACTCTTTAGCATGTCATATTTTGATGAGTGCTCCCAATCATAAAAGATGTCAATAATAGTATATTTACATGTGAAACCTCTCTTTACTTATTACTTCCTATTAATTGCAACGATTACCAAAGCTATGTCTGCCAACTCCCAACAACTTTTAATTGTCACACTCTTTCTATGTGAAGTCATTATTATCAATAAGAGCAATATGAACTTTTGTTTCTTCTTATTCTTTTTCTCTTTTCTTTTATTCACCCAAGATCATAGCAAGAAAATCAAGCCCCTGACTCAACACTAATCTTTATTATATAGCTCACGGACTCGATTACATAGAGAGATCATAAGGCAAAACTCAAAACTAGATCATGCCATAAACTTTATTCTACTAGATCAAAATACTACTAATAGGATCGAACTAAGGAAAATGGTAAAGATAGGAGTTGTGATTGTGATACGATACCGGGGCACCTCCCCCAAGCTTGGCAGTTTCCAAGGGGAGTGCCCATGCCCATGTTATTATGTCTCCTTCTTTGTTGTTGGTGAAATATTCTTGGCGATGATTCCTCTCAGGATGCGATTCTCCTCCTCGAGCTTGTTGACTTGCTGCTTGAGGTCCATTGTTTCCTTACGAAGCTTTCCTGTGAGGCTAAAGTTCCTTGCACCCAAGGGTGTTTCATAGCTGCGGGAGAACAAGTGACACTCCTCTTCATATTTTCATAAGAAAGAAATCTAACATTGGAAGGGATAACCGAGTTTGGAATAGCTGAGCTCTGTAGTTCCCCCATCGTGAATCTAGCTCGGAAGCGAGAGGTGACTTCTTGATCCTCCATGGCATCTACGCTCATTAAGTCAGCCTCCATATCTTCCTCCGTTGCTAGCCCAAAGTGGTCAGGTTCGCTGTTTGCCCTTGGTTCCGGTGCCGGATTAGATACCCGGCTCTCCCCGACTAACTCTTGAGAAGACATCTTTCTCTAATCTGCAGCAGCAACAGCTCGAAAAAAATAGAGCATATTTGCATGGCGCGGGAGTCAAAACCTTCGGGAGAATATATAGTGAATTTTTACCGACCAAAATACGTATCGTGCAAGAAAACGGAGTCCGGAAGGCACACGAGGAGCTCACGAGGTAGGGGGCACGCCCTCCACCCTTGTGGGGCCCTCGTGTCCTTCCCGGACTGCTACTTAATTTTCTATTTTTCTAAATATTCCAAAACGGAGAAATATTGACTTAAAAATTGTCTTGGAGTCGGTTTACTTACCGTACCACATACCTATTCCTTTTTGGAGTCTGAAACGTTCTGGAAAGTGTCCCTTATGTATTCCTCCGGGGTTACGGTTTCAATAGTATTGGTTTCAATATTTATGGGATTACCTGAGATATAATGTTTAATTCTCTGACTGTTTACCACCTTCGGATTTGTGCCTTCGAAGTTGTTGATCTTTATGGCACCGGAACGATAGACCTCCTCGATAACATAGGGGCCTTCCCATTTAGAGAGAAGTTTTCCTACAAAAAATCTTAAACGAGAGTTGTATAACAGTACATAATCACCTACATTAAACTCGCGCTTTTGTATCCTTTTCTCATGCCATCTTTTAACCTTTTCTCTAAACAACTTGGCATTTTCATAAGCTTGGGTTCTCCATTCATCAAGTGAGCTAATATCAAATAACCTCTTTTCACCGGCAAGTTTGAAATCATAGTTGAGCTCTTTAATAGCCCAATATGCCTTATGTTCTAGTTCGAGAGGTAAGTGACATGCTTTTCCATATACCATTTTATATGGAGACATACCCATAGGATTTTTATATGCAGTTCTATAGGCCCATAATGCATCATCAAGTTTCTTGGACCAATTCTTTCTAGACCTATTGACAGTCTTTTGCAAAATTAATTTGAGTTCTCTATTACTCAATTCTACTTGACCACTAGACTGTGGGTGATACGAGATGCAATTCTATGATTGACGTCATATTTAGCAAGCATTTTACGGAAAGCACCATGAATAAAATGTGAACCACCATCAGTCATTAAATATCTAGGGACTCCAAACCTCGGAAAAATAACTTCTTTGAGAATTTTAATAGAAGTGTTATGATCAGCACTACTAGTTGGAATAGCTTCTACCCACTTAGTAACGTAATTAGCAGCAACTAAAATATGTGCATATCCATTAGAGGCAGGAAAAGGTCCCATATAATCAAAGTCCCAAACATCAAAGAGTTCAATAACAAGTGAATAATTCATAGGCATTTCTTGACATCTACTAATATTACCAATTCTTTGACATTCATCACAAGATAGGACAAACTTACGGGCATCCTTGAAGAGAGTAGGCCAATAAAAACCGGATTGCAATACCTTATGTGCAGTTCTATCTCCCGCGTGGTGTCCTCCATAAGTTTCGGAGTGGCACTTGCGTAGGATCTGTTCCTGCTCATGCTCAGGTACACAACGTCTAATAACACCATCTACTCCTTCTTTATAAAGATGTGGGTCATCCCAAAAGTAATGTCTCAAATCATAGAAGAATTTTTTCTTTTGTTGGTATGTGAAGCTAGGTGGTATGAATTTAGCAACAATGTAATTAGCATAATCAGCATACCAAGGGGTACTACGAGAAGTACTTATGACATTTAATTGTTCATCAGGAAAGCTATCATCAATAGGTAGTGGGTCATCAAGAACATTCTCTAACCTAGATAAGTTGTCTGCAGCGGGGTTCTCAGCTCCTTTTCTATCAACAATATGCAAATAAAATTCTTGTAGCAAGAGAACCCATCTAATAAGTCTAGGTTTAGCATCTTTCTTCTACAGAAGATATTTAATAGCACCGTGATCAGTGTGGATAGTTACTTTAGAATCAACAATATATGGTCTGAACTTATCACAAGCAAATACAACTGCTAAAAGTTCTTTTTCAGTAGTAGCATAATTTCTTTGAGCGTTGTCTAGGGTTTTACTAGCATATTGAATAACATTTAATTTTTTATCAACTCTTTGTCCTAGAACAGCACCTACAGCATAATCACTAGCATCACATAATTTCAAAGGGTAAATTCCAATCAGGTGGCTGAACAATAGGTGCAGAAATCAATGCTTTCTTAAGTATTTCAAATGCTTCTACACAATCATCATCAAAGACAAATGGTATATCTTTTTGTAATAAATTAGTCAGAGGCTGAGAAATTTTTGAGAAGTCCTTAATGAACCTCCTATAAAATCCGGAGTGACCAAGGAAACTTCTTATACCTTTGATGTCCTTAGGACATGGCATCTTTTCAATAGCATCAACCTTGGCTTTATCAACTTCAATACCTCTTTCATAAGCTTTATGCCCCAAAGCAATACCCTCATTAACCATAAAGTGGCACTTTTCCCAATTCAAGACAAGATTAGTTTCTTCACATCTCTGCAAAACTCGATCAAGATTGCTCAAGCAATCATCAAAAGAAGATCCATAGACGGAAAAGTCGTCCATGGAAACCTCACAAATCTTTTCACAAAAGTCAGAGAATATAGCCATCATGCATCTTTGGAAGGTAGCAGGTGCATTACATAAACCAAAAGGCATACGTCTATAAGCAAAAGTACCAAAAGGGCATGTAAAAGTAGTCTTTGATTGATCTTTAGCCGACACAGGTATTTGAGAGAAACTAGAATAACCATCTAGAAAGCAGTAATGTGTATGTTTGCATAATATTTCTAGCATTTGATTGATAAAAGGTAAGGGGTAATGATCTTTCTTAGTAGCCTTATTTAATTTGCGGAAATCAATTACCATCCTATAACCTGTAATAATTCTTTGTGGAATCAATTCATCTTTATCATTAGGAACAACAGTAATACCTCCCTTCTTAGGGACACAATGAACAGGACTTACCCACTGACTATCAGCAACGGGATAAATTATACCCGCCTCCAGAAGCTTTAGTATTTCTTTTCTTACCACTTCTTTCATTTTAAGATTCAGACGTCGTTGAGGATCACGAACTGGTTTGGCATCTGCTTCCAAATTTATTTTATGTTGACATAGAGTGGGACTAATGCCCTTAATATCATCAAGAGTATATCCAGTAGCAGCACGGTGCTTCTTCAGAGTTTTCAATAATCTTTCTTCTTCATGCTCTGAAAGGTTAGCACTAATAATAACATGATATATCTTCTTTTCATCAAGATAAGAATATTTAAGATTATCAGGAAACGGTTTAAGCTCAAACACGGGATCACCCTTAGGTGGAGGGGGATCCCCTAGGATTTCAACAGGCAAATTGTGTTTCAGAATAGGTTCATGTTTAAAGAATACTTCATCTATTTCCCTTCTTTCATTCATAAACATATCATTCTCATGGTCTAGCAAATATTTTTCTAAAGGATCACTAGGAGGTACGGCAATAGAAGCAAGACCAATAATTTCGTCCTTACTAGGCAATTCTTATTCACAGTGTTGTTTACTAAATTTAGAGAAATTAAAATCATGAGTCATATCATCTAAGCCGACAGTAACAACATCCCTTGTGCAATCTATGGTAGCATTAACAGTATTCAAGAAGGTTCTACCAAATATAATGGGACAAAAGCTATCTTGTGGGGAACCAAGAACAAGAAAATCAGCAGGATATTTAGTTTTCCCACACAAGACTTCAACATCTCTAACAATTCCCATTGGTGAAATAGTATCTCTATTAGCAAGTTTAATAGTGACATCAATTTCTTCTAACTCAACAGGTGCAATGCATGCATAATTTCTTTGTATAAGTCAATAGGTATTGCACTAGCACTAGCACCCATATCACATAAGCCATGATAACAATGTTCTCCTATTTTAACAGAAATAACAGGCATGCCTACCACAGGTCTATTTTATCTTTAGCACAAGGTTTAGCAATTCTAACAGTTTCACCGCAGAACTGAATAACATGCCCATCAATATTATCAGACAAGAGATCTTTAACAATAGCGATATTAGGTTCTACTTTAACTTGCTCAGGAGGTGTATATGTTTTAATATTGCTTTTACGAACCACAGTTGAAGCTTTAGCATGATCCTTTATCCTAACAGGGAAAGGTGGTTTCTCAACATAACAAGTAGGAACAATAGGATCATTATAAGTGACAGTCTTTTCTTCAACTTTAATTGGTGCAGCTACTTTTACTTCTATGGGAGGATGATATTTAAACCACTTCTCCTTAGGGAGATCAACATAATTAGCAAAAGATTCACATAAAGAAGCTACTATCTCAGAATCAAGTCCATATTTAGTGCTAAACTTACGGAAAATATCGGTATCCATAAAAGATTTAAACAATCAAACTTAGGTGTCATACCTGACTCCTTACCTTTGTCGAGATCCAATCTTCAGAGTTGCATTTAATTATATCCAATAAATCCCATCTAAATCCAATAGTCTTCATCATAAAAGAGCCAGCACAAGAAGTATCGAGCATGGTGCGATTATTTTCAAAAAGTCGAGCATAAATTTTTTGAAGAATTGTTTCTCTTGGGAGCTCATGACTGGGGCATGAATATAACATTGATTTAAGCCTCCCCCAAGCTTGAGCGATGCTTTCTCCTTCGCGAGGCCAAAAACTATATATATAATTGCGGTCACGATGAACAAGATGCATAGGGTAATACTTTTGATGAAATTCTAATTTCAATCTTCTATAGTTCCATGATCTCGTATCATCACATAGCCTATACCATGTCAATGCGTCTCCCTTCAAAGATAAAGGGAAGATCTTATTCTTAGCAACATCATAGGGTATACCTGCAAGCTTAAATAATCCACAAACTTCATCCACATATATTAGGTGTTCATCAGGATGCTTTTCTCCATCTCCTGTAAAAGGATTAGCTAGCAGTTTTTCTATCATGCCCGAAGGATACTCACAAGGAATTTCATTTTTAATAGGTTCAGTAGGTTGAGGAGCAACTCTTTGCTCTACTGGTCGGGGTGAAGATACCCTGAACAAGCCCCTCAGAGGATTACTTTCCATAGTAACAAGTGACAGTAAATTTCAGCACACTATATAAATTTTCCTTACCAAATTCCACCTACCAAAGGCGCTTCACTCCCTGGCAACAGTGCCAGAAAAGAGTCTTGATGACCCAAAAGTATAGGGGATCTATCATAGTCCTTTCGATAAGTAAGAGTGTCGAACCCAGCGAGGAGCAGAAGGAAATGATAAGCGGTTTTCAGCAAGGTATTCTCTGCAAGTACTGAAATAAGTGGTAACAGATAGTTTTGTGATAACGTAATTTGTAACAAGCAACAAGTAACAAAAGTAAATAAAGTGCATCAAGGTGGCCCAATCCTTTTTGTAGCAAAGGACAAGCCTGGACAAACTCTTATATAAGGAAAAGCGCTCCCGAGGACACATGGGAATATCGTCAAGCTAGTTTTCATCACGTTCATATGATTCGCGTTCGGTACTTTGATAATTTGACATGTGGGTGGACCGGTGCTTGGGTGTTGTTCTTACTTGAACAAGCATCCCACTTATGATTAACCTCTATTGCAAGCATCCGCAACTACAACAAAAGTATTAAGGTAGACCTAGCCATAGCATGAAACATATGGATCCAAATCAGCCCCTTACGAAGCAACGCATAAACTAGGGTTTAAGCTTCTGTCACTCTAGCAACCCATCATCTACTTATTACTTCCCAATGCCTTCCTCTAGGCCCAAATAATGGTGAAGTGTCCTGTAGTCGACGTTCACATAACACCACTAGAGGCTAGACAACATACATCTCATCAAAATATCGAACGAATACCAAATTCAGATGACTACTAATAGCAAGACTTCTCCCTTGTCCTCAGGAACAAACGTAACTACTCACAAAGCATATTCATGTTCATAATCAGAGGGGTAATAATATGCATAAAGGATTTTAACATATGATCTTCCACCAATTAAACCAACTAGCATCAACTACAAGGAGTAATTAACACTACTAGCAACCTACTAGCATCAATCCCGGACTTGGAGACAAAAATTGGATACAAGAGATGAACTAGGGTTTTGAGATGAGATGGTGCTGATGAAGATGTTGATGGAGATTGCCCTCTCCCGATGAGAGGAGCGTTGGTGATGACGATGGCGATGATTTCCCCCTCTGGGAGGGAAGTTTCCCCGAAAGAACAGCTCTGCTGGAGCCCTAGATTGGTTCCGCCAAGGTTCCGCCTCGTGGCGGCGGAGTTTCGTCCCGAAAGGTTGCTTCTGGTTTTTTTCTCGACGAAAGACTTCATATAGCAGAAGATGGTCATTGGAGGGCCACCAGGGGGCCCACGAGGTAGGGGGCGCGCCCTAGAGTGGGGGGCGCGCCCCCCACCCTCGTGGACAGGGTGTGGGCCCCCTGGTCTTCATCTTTGGCGATGATTTTTCATTATTTATTATAAGGTATTCCGTGGAGTTTCAGGACTTTTGGAGTTGTGCAGAATAGGTCTCTAATATTTGCTCCTTTTCCAGCCCAGAATTCCAGCTGTCGGCATTCTCCCTCCTTATGTAAACCGTGTAAAAGAAGAGAGAATAGACATAAGTATTGTGACATAATGTGAAATAACAGCCCATAATGCAATAAATATTGATATAAAATCATGATGCAAAATGGACGTATCACTAGCCGAGGTGATGACATCGTACCGATCAATGAGTTCCTCCACCGTGTCATCATTCAGATCGGGGCAAAAATAACAGGGTCATTTCCGGCTTGTTCCCTCCATGGAGAAGACGATCAAACAATGGCAGAAGGAAGGGTGAAGGCAAATGGAGGAGGGAGGAAGAGCTAGCGTGTGACAGCAGTTCCAAATCGAGAGCGAAAGGCGAAGAGTTGATGGACGGTTGCCACGGTAGACGAAGAGGCGCCTGGGGAGTGAACGGTTGCCACAGAGGTCACACACTGACGACAACGGCCGAGTGAACCGCATGCAATCCCATCGCACAACACACACGTCTTGTTAAGTTGAACCGTTTCTGTTCTCTTGTGTCAACGCAAACAGTTCATCCTAGTGAACCGCATGCCGTATATCGCACACACCTTGATCTAGATGACCATTTCTTTTGTGTTGCCTAATCACAAATAGTTCATCCGAGTGAACCGTATGTTGTATATCGCACACACCTTCATCTGGCTACCCGTTTCTTTTGTGTTGCCTAGTCACAAACAGTTCATCCGAGTGAACCGTATGTTGTGTATCGCACACGCCTTCATCTGGCTGCCCATTTCTTTTGTTCCTCCTCATCGCAAACAATTAATTGAACTGAACGATATGCCCTTCATCGCACATGCAACTAAAATCTAAACCGTGTTTGATGCATCCTCCATCGCAAACATTTTCACCTTTTTTGATGGTTTTCATACACCACGGTTTGCGATTATTGCATCGCACACAGTTTCTCGAAGGGTCTCTGATCGTAGTGTCACATTAGTAGCATCCTGCAGTAGTGCGTGGGCATTGGGTGCTCCACTCCTGTTTTGAACGATGACTATTCGAAAAGTCAGCACCCCAACTCACCACTGTTCACCCCACTACAACAGATTCCTCAGTCCCCTGTCCAGACTGGAGAAATTCTTATGGGCTCTGAAAAACCTCAAGCTTTTCTTCTAACCATACCTGAAGAAATTCCAGCCACTAGTGTTGATGCTCATGCTGCTGAAGAAATGGAGACCCAGGCTGCCACTAAAGATGTTGGCATTGAAATTCCTCAGCCTGTGGCTCCTGAGACTGTGATTCCTAAGGTTGCGAAGACATTGACTGATACTCCTCAGCCCAAGCCGAAGAATCCCTTCTCAAAGAAGCAGAAAATCAAAGCAAATGACTTCTTTCATGAGCATGTATTCTCCACTGACTACACCCCATATGACTCTGCTCGTCTTCGAAGGAAGCGTTTCTGGACAACAAGTCACATGAATTTCTATTCCTCTCTGCTTTTTGACAAAGACAAGATCTTTGACCATGAGCATATTCCTCATGTTGTGTAGCGACCCGACCCGAATGGGTCAAGTCTCTGTGCTTAAGTGTCATCCCTGGATCGGTATGCTGACACACACAGTACTCGAAGGATTTATAACAGAGGTAAATCACATGTATAAAGTAACGTAAATACTATTACCTCAATCCATATAGCGGAAGCAACAAGGTTGTGGATTCCCATCAACACCAACGGCAAAGTTGAGTGTAGAAATCGTAACCCTAACGTATCACTTACTCGTCGTAAGATAATCCTGCAACATGAGACGTTGCAGCCCGAAACGGGTCAGTACATTTAATGTACTGGCAAATTCACACCATAGAGAAAATGATGAACAATGGCTATCACTATATGCATATATGGCTGGTGTAAAAGCTCTATGGTTATAAGGTTTTTGCGAAAAGCCAATTTTTCCCTACTGCAAAGGAATAAATTTTATTTAACTAACATGGTGGTTGTTGAACATTGAGAATGGTTGACAGCATTCTCAATCCCAATTAAGTAACATCATTAAACCCAACAATATTCATTTAAAGTAACGCGATGAGATTCAACAGGATATTCAAGTACTAGATACTCAAGTTGTCCATAACCGGGGACACGGCTAATCATGATTAGTTTATACACTCTGCAGAGGTTTGCGCACTTTTCCCCACAAGACTCGATCGCCTCCGTTTGGTTTCTCGCACTGCAGGGTGTTTGAGAAGACGGATGATCGAGACATAGTCTTTCAGAAGCGCTAGCACCTTACGATTGGGTAGACCGGTACACCTACATCCCCTACATCTGCTAGTCTACCACTGTAAGAGTTCGCACAACTTAGTCAACTATGCCAGAGCCCATAATGGCTTGTGGCTGCACACGGAAGTTTCTAGTATGAATAATCTCATGATCCCTTTGGGCCTGGGTGGCGGTCCAAAGAAAAACAGGCAAGTCCTGATAGAAACCAGGTGCCTCAATCCACCCAGATGTGTGTTTAAGTTGCCACCTTAGATAAAGCCCATTAATTATCAACCTCACATCTGTCATGGATATCACTCACCCAATCCACGTCTACTAGCATAGCATGGCATAATGAGCAAATGTAGAAGTAACTCCCAAAGGTTTGATAATAAACAGGTAATAGGTACTACCTCATCTACTTCCCATCCCACAGTTTAATTAGATCCTAATCATGCAATGTGTGAGGATTGATCTAATGCAATAAAACTGGGTTGTAAAAAAAGGTATGATCAAAGTGTGAACTTGCCTGCAATGTTGATGAAGATGATTCGCACTCAAAACTCTTGATAGTCTACTCGTCACACTCCGGTCAATCTATCGTAAGCAAACAATAGTAACCACACAATAAGTACTCATCTAATGCACCAAGTAAAACTCGAACGAGAGAACGAACCAGAAAGTTCAACTTAAGAACTCCGGTTGCAAAGAAAGAACGAACCGAACAAACGACGGAAAACAAACGGCGGAAGAAAACAACTCGGTTCTAGCAAGTTGAAACTAGGTCAAATTTTACTGTAGCAAAAGCTTGTTCAAGTTGATTAGACGGAACGGCGGTTTCGAGAAAACTCCAGGCGCTTGAATCACCTGATTCCGATAAACGGGCGAGAAGATAAACTAGAACGAAGATCGGATCTGAGATCGCGATCGCGGAATAAATCCGAGACAAAAAGAAAGAGACGAACGGTTAAACGAACGGGCGTCGTTAACCGAGAATAATCGGTGATCACGTTCGTTGAGACGAACGGTCCGAAAGAAAAATGAAAACCGATCTAGGGTTTTCGGAAAAGAAACCGAAAAAGAAAACGGAAAACCGATCTAGGGTTTCGGAAAAGAAACCGAAACGAAGAATCGGAGAGAAAAACCGGAAAAGAAAACCGGAACAGTTTCTTTTAAAAGAACCGAACCGCGGGGAAGAAAAAGAGAGGCGCGGGGCTACCTCCGGCGAGGCGGGGCGAACGGTGGCGACGGCGGCATGCTTGGGCGGCGGCGGCGGCGTTATAGGGGCGGCGGCGGCGGGTGAGGGGCGCGGGGTGGGGCGCGGCTTGGGGAGGAGAGGGGGTTTGGGTTTCTGGTGTGAGGAGAGGGGGGGTCTATGGGGGTATTTATATAGGAGAGGGGAGAGATTACTTGGGGTAGGGGACAAGAAATAGAGTAGGAAAAGGAAAAACGAAACAAGGAAAAGGGCTAGCCTAGAATCCTAATAGGATTCGGCCAGGGAAGAGGCGGCGACTGGCCTGGCGCCTAGCGCCTGGCGCTGCGCGCGGCTGGGGTGGAGCGGCGGCTGGCTGGGCCTTTGGCCCGGCTGGCCTGCGGATTTTTTTTAACTGGTTCCGCGCGCAGAAAAACAAGAAAAAGAAAAACTAAACGGGCTCCAAAAACCCTAAAGTAAATTTTCCCCAACTCCTAAAAATGAGTCGAACAAAATGAACTTTTCTATGGACCTAAAATGCAATTTTCGAAAACGCGCATTTTTCCCTATCCAAAGAAAAACAAACAAACATCGAAAACGAAATTTGATCTATTTATTAAATCTCCATTTTTCCTATATTTGGGAAAGTCATATTATTCCCTCTCTCATATTTTGATATCGGAAAAATAATTGAAGATGAAATAAATAAATCAAATGATCCTCTTTTCAAATTCGAGAAAACTCTCAAATATGAAAATAACGAAATCTCCAACTCTCTCCGAAGGTCCTTGAGTTGCGTGAAATCTCTAGGATCGACCAAAGTGCAAGAAAATAAGATATGCATGATGATCTAATGTATTACATTCCAAATTGAAAATTTGGGATGTTACAAACCTACCACCCTTAAAAGGAATCTCGTCCTCGAGATTCGGAGAGGCTAGCAAGAAAAAGTTAGGGTTTGGGGGTCTCCTCAAAATCCATCAATCATCACAGGGGTCTGGGGTGCTACCACCCTTAGAAGCATGGTTACAGCTCCATCGAAAACTCATATACTTCATCCATATTGTTAACAGTGTCGGTCTTCTCAAATCCTCGAGAAAATTCCTTCTCTGAGCTCTTCTGGTAGTGGCATAACCTTTTCCTCAATTCTTCTATCTTTCATCTAGGTAAGGTTATTCCGAGACTGGGTCTTCTTAGCTGACGGGTCGGGCGCCATTACTAAACAACTATCTATATCTCATGGTGGTCAACTATTTGTGGTTTCTCCTGCAGGAAATGGGTCTGGGTTGATCCTCACCGTATAACCTACGATTGGCAAAAAAAACTGCCGTGCACAAGGGAAAAATTCTTATACCATTCTAAGGTTTAACAAGGTTTAATATCGTCGTCTCTCTACTATAGGCAAGTCACTCAGATTTACCATCCCATATAGCAAGGCGAATAATAAGAGTAAGTCGGTATGGTGATCAATCCATCCCGCACCCAAATCATTACCCTGTATATTATTTAGTGAATCTCGCATTCTAACACTCGGTCATCCTCACAAGCATTGCAGAATTTCTCTTGTCGACGAACCGAGTTCGGATAAATCCATAGATTCTGCAAGCCAAACAACCATCTATCGTTCCTTCACAACTCTCAGGTTTTGCGTAAACTCCTATAAAATCATCTGTCGACAAAATCGTAACTTCTTTCAGGGTTTTTCCTTCAGCAAGAATGTGCTTGCTTCTTGGCAGGTCCTGGGGCCTGTGGGTTATGGCCCATCTCATCACTTGTAGTCCTTGAACTCATCTTCGGGCAACTGATCATTAGTCCAACTTCCAACTTCCTAGTATTCTTAAATCCATCCAATTGTATTGTCTTCCTTCCTTCTATTGGCACCAAACTAGGACATGATTACTCAGACTCATCATGGAGTTTTCCATTGATCCATATTTCTGACATCATATCTCCTTTATATCCAATAGTAATTTATCTCTTCATCCCCGTGGGATATCCCTCATACCGAGATAAAAACCTATACTTATGAAGTTCATATTCCACTTCATGGAACATCATTATCCTTTCCAGGGTCAAGCGTCCTTACAGGGGAATATTGGCCATCTCTGCATGGCACTTCTTCAACTGGGAAACATGAAACACATCTTGAACTCCTGACAGTCCTTCGGGTAACTCCAACTTGTAGGCCACTTCTCTCATACGCTCCAAAACTCGGTATGGTCCTACAAATCTCGGGGCTAATTTTCCCTTAACTCCAATTTGTTTAACTCCTCGCAGAGGGGACACATGAAGACATGCTCTATCTCCAATTTCATAGGCTACCTCCTTGAGTTTTTGAGTCTACATAACTCTTCTGCCTGGACTGAGCTACCTTCAGTCTATCTCGAATCAACTTAACATTCTCTTCTGACTCCTTGATCACATTTGGTCCAACGGACGGTCTCCAACTTCATCCTACTTACTCTTAGGGTATCACACATATCAAGACAAAACTCGTATTCCTTTTGTCCGAAATCCACTCAGGGAGTATCCTTATCGTTTCCAGGGTCAACGGTTCTTACGGGGTACTACCACCCTTAAAATGCACAAATCTTCCATAGAGCATATTTCTCATATCCTCAGAATGGCCAAAATCCTTCTTCATAGAGTAACAACTCATAAAATCCATATCAGTACCAACGATGCAACTTTATTAATTTCTCAAATCATTACAATCTCCTGTTTTTCCATTACATGCCTCAACTCAACAACTCAATTTAAAGGAAAATGTTCACACTACTACTACTATATTACTTCTGTTACAAACTCAACTATTTTTCACAAGTCTCCTTCTCCTTCGGACAATCTCTGGCAAAGTGCCCTGCTTCATTACAACGGAAACATATCACTTCTGGGAAGATTCGAGGTTTCCTTGTGATTATATAGCCTACTTGGGTCCTTAGCTTCCTTTTTGGGCAATTTCTGAGGTAGTGCCCTGACTCCTTGCACCTATAATAGGTGACATGACTCAGATCCTTCCTGGAATCCAATCTACTTCTCTTTCTGGACTTTTCCATTCCAATCAGAGCTTCTATTTCCTGTGGGTCATACGCTACTTCCTCCGTCGGGAATTCTACTAGATCCCCCTTTATACAATTTTGGGAGATGTGTCCTTCTTCTCCACATGAATAGCATGTCTTGGTGCAGGGTTTAATTGGCTCTTCTTTGGGTGTGTCCTCCACCTCTTTCTTCATCACAGGTTCTTCTAAACTTTCCATAAGGGCTCCTTTCATTTCTTCTTTCTTCTGCTGGATGGTTCGTTGTACCATGGGGTAAATGTGACACTGAGCAGGATAGTGGGTAGTCCCTTCACACAAGAAACAAGTAATTTGCCTAGTTGGGCATTCTTCAACTGGGTGACTTCCTTCACAATTTGGGCATTCATCCTTGTGTTCTTTATGGGTGTGTCCGATTTCTCCACAAATCTTGCATGCACAAGGTTTCTTCATGTCCTTTCCATAGGCTTCAATTTCTGGGACACAAACTGAGACTTTAGCAAAGTCAACTTAAATTCTTTCCAAGTGGTTACTCCTTGCCATCCATTTATGGTTTGGTACATCCTCCACCAAGTAGCAGCACCTCTTTCAAAGCACAGAAGAGCATGCTGGGTCATATCATGTCCAACTATAGGGTTATTCTTCATGTGATCCTCCATGTTCTGAATCCATCGGTCCGTCTCCAACTGACTCATCGGTCCAGAAAATACAAGCTCATCTCCATTCATCCGCTATTGAGTCCATGGGTTTGGGGTAAGAGAGATAGAGAGGGATGCACACAATACAAACAATGGAAAAGACAGATTTTATTGTGGCTGTCGGGAAAACATCAAACAAATGACAGCTCACAAACGTCGCATCTAACGTAGGTATATAACAGGGGTTTGGTCTTCTAAAGGTCAATAAATCTTCAACGTCTCCAAATTCTTCAAACCTTGTTCATGCCTCCAATGGCTTCTTCCGATCATGCTTGTCTTTCTCAAGTTCTTTTGCCAGATCAATCTCTGTTAATGTGAAATCTCTCGTGACATCCTTTAATATTCCGGAGTTACATTTCAAACTTCTGGGTTTCATTATCCTTGGAATGAACCATGGTCCTACTATCCTTCAGTTCCTGACGAATCTCCTGTATCTCAAGGTTTTACTTCTCTAGCTTGGCTGCTTTCAACTTCTGGTCTTAAGTTCTTCACGAAATGCTTCCTTATCAATTAATGCTTCTTTTAGGTCCATCTTAACTTCTTGATATAACACTCCAGATCCTGGTGATACACCGGCTAAGGTTAAAACTTCATCTTGCTAATAGGTGCTCCATCAGCCTTCTTCCATCAAATCCTTTCTGATGAAATGCATCCTTAACTCAGCACGGTGTCAATAGCATGAGCGGGTGATGACATCACAGATAACCGTGTTTCTGCTCTTGTCATTTCCATGAGCTATCTCTCCACATTTTGATATCTCCTGCCTTAGGGTTTTCTTTGACAAAACTTCGAGTTCTCATGTTCCTTGTTTCAGTCTTTCTCCGGTACACCTTGATCTCGGGTATTGACAACTTTCATAGTCTGCCAAGTTTCATAAGGGTAGCCTTCCTAGGTCATACAAATCTGGGAATTCTTCAGAGCCTTCAAATTCTACTTGTCTTGGGTCTTCAACCATTGTAGTTTCCATTATTCAGATGTACGAAAAATACTCTTCATTCCGAAGTGGTCTTAGTTGTCCGATGTCTTGTACATCTTGGAGTGGTCTCATCAGTCGAATCTTTGTGTGGTCAAAAGGGAAAAAGGGTATGGTCTCACTAAAGAGAATTTTTGAATAAGCTCAGAAGACAAGAGAGGTAAAAGATCTTTTTGAAAGGGAAAGTTGTAGAGAAAAATATTTGCTATGGGCTTGCCAGTTTCTAGGGTCACGTCCTACAGTCAACATGTGCTCTGATACCATCTTGTAGAGACCCGACCCGAATGGGTCAAGTCTCTGTGCTTAAGTGTCATCCCTGGATCGGTATGCTGACACACACAGTACTCGAAGGATTTATAACAGAGGTAAATCACATGTATAAAGTAACGTAAATACTATTACCTCAATCCATATAGCGGAAGCAACAAGGTTGTGGATTCCCATCAACACCAACGGCAAAGTTGAGTGTAGAAATCGTAACCCTAACGTATCACTTACTCGTCGTAAGATAATCCTGCAACATGAGACGTTGCAGCCCGAAACGGGTCAGTACATTTAATGTACTGGCAAATTCACACCATAGAGAAAATGATGAACAATGGCTATCACTATATGCATATATGGCTGGTGTAAAAGCTCTATGGTTATAAGGTTTTTGCGAAAAGCCAATTTTTCCCTACTGCAAAGGAATACATTTTATTTAACTAACATGGTGGTTGTTGAACATTGAGAATGGTTGACAGCATTCTCAATCCCAATTAAGTAACATCATTAAACCCAACAATATTCATTTAAAGTAACGCGATGAGATTCAACAGGATATTCAAGTACTAGATACTCAAGTTGTCCATAACCGGGGACACGGCTAATCATGATTAGTTTATACACTCTGCAGAGGTTTGCGCACTTTTCCCCACAAGACTCGATCGCCTCCGTTTGGTTTCTCGCACTGCAGGGTGTTTGAGAAGACGGATGATCGAGACATAGTCTTTCAGAAGCGCTAGCACCTTACGATTGGGTAGACCGGTACACCTACATCCCCTACATCTGCTAGTCTACCACTGTAAGAGTTCGCACAACTTAGTCAACTATGCCAGAGCCCATAATGGCTTGTGGCTGCACACGGAAGTTTCTAGTATGAATAATCTCATGATCCCTTTGGGCCTGGGTGGCGGTCCAAAGAAAAACAGGCAAGTCCTGATAGAAACCAGGTGCCTCAATCCACCCAGATGTGTGTTTAAGTTGCCACCTTAGATAAAGCATTAATTATCAATCTCACATCTGTCATGGATATCACTCACCCAATCCATGTCTACTAGCGTAGCATGGCATAATGAGCAAACGCAGAAGTAATCTCCCAAAGGTTTGATAATAAGCAGGTAATAGGTACTACCGCATCTACTTCCCATCCCACAGTTTAATTAGATCCTAATCATGCAATGTCTGGGGATTGATCTAATGCAATAAAACTAGGTTGTAGAAAAGGTATGATCAAAGTGTGAACTTGCCTGCAATGTTGATGAAGACGATTCGCACTCAAAACTCTTGATAGCTCTACTCGTCACACTCTGGTCAATCTATCGTAAGCAAGCAATAGTAACCACACAATAAGTACTCATCTAATGCACAAGTAAAACTCGAACGAGAGAAGAACCAGAAAGTTCAACTTAAGAACTCCGGTTGCAAAGAAAGAACGAACCGAACAAACGACGGAAAACAAACGGCGAAAGAAAACAACTCGGTTCTAGCAAGTTGAAACTAGGTCAAATTTTACTGTAGCAAAAGCTTGTTCGAGTTGATTAGACAAAACGGCGGTTTCGAGATGAAACTCCAGGCGCTTGAATCACCTGATTCCGATAAACGGGCGAGAAGATAAACTAGAACGAAGATCGGATCTGAGATCGCGATCGCGGAATAAATCCGACGAAAAGAAAGAGACAAACGGTTAAACGAACGGGCGTCGTTAACCGGGAATAATCGGTGATCACGTTCATTGAGACGAACGGTCCGAAAGAAAAACGAAAACCGATCTAGGGTTTTCGGAAAAGAAACCGAAAAAGAAAACGGAAAACCGATCTAGGGTTTCGGAAAAGAAACCGAAACGAAGAATCGGAGAGAAAAACCAGAAAAGAAAATCGGAACAGTTTCTTTTAAAAGAACCGAACCGCGGGGAAGAAAAAGAGAGGCGCGGGGCTACCTCCGGCGAGGCGGGGCGAACGGTGGCGACGGCGGCGTGCTTGGGCGGCGGCGGCGGCGCTATAGGGGCGGCGGCGGCGGGTGAGGGGCGCGGGGTGGGGCACGGCTTGGGGAGGAGAGGGGGTTTGGGTTTTTGGTGTGAGGAGAGGGGGGGGTCTATGGGGGTATTTATATAGGAGAGGGGAGAGATTACTTGGGGTAGGGGACAAGAAATAGAGTAGGAAAAGGAAAAACGAAACAAGGAAAAGGGCTAGCCTAGAATCCTAATAGGATTCGGTCAGGGAAGAGGCGGCGGCTGGCCTGGCGCCTGGCGCTGCGCGCGGCTGGGGGGGAGCGGCGGCTGGCTGGGCCTTTGGCCCGGCTGGCCTGCGGAATTTTTTTTTTAACTGGTTCCGCGCGTAGAAAAACAAGAAAAAGAAAAACTAAACGGGCTCCAAAAACCCTAAAGTAAATTTTCCCCGACTCCTAAAAATGAGTCGAACAAAATGAAATTTTCTACGAACCTAAAATGCAATTTTCGAAAACGCGCATTTTTCCCTATCCAAAGAAAAACAAACAAACACCAGAAAACGAAATTTGATCTATTTATTAAATCTTCATTTTTCCTATATTTTGGGAAAGTCATATTATTCCCTCTCTCATATTTTGATATCGGAAAAATAATTGAAGATGAAATAAATAAATCAAATGATCCTCTTTTCAAATTCGAGAAAACTCTCAAATATGAAAATAACGAAATCTCCAACTCTCTCCGAAGGTCCTTGAGTTGCGTGAAATCTCTAGGATCGACCAAAGTGCAAGAAAGTAAGATATGCATGATGATCTAATGTATAACATTCCAAATTGAAAATTTGGGATGTTACATGTTGACATGGAGTCGCTGCGTTGCTTCACCCCCCTCCTTAGTGTTCTTCATGACGCTGGGCTGCTCAATTTCTGCACCGACATCTGTGACTGGAATGAAGAATTAATTCTTCAGTTCTATGCGACGCTGCACATCACCGGCAATGCTGAAGATGTGAATTCCTGGGTGTTGGACTGGATGACAGAAAACAGTCACTTCAAAGCACCAGCCTCTGAATTTCTTCATGCACCTATCAGTCCTCCCCTTGAAGGTGCGTAGCTCATCTACCATGAACCTGAGCTATCTGATCATTACATGCAAGTATTGATGAAGCCGCTGAAGCCTGGTCAAGCCCCCAGAACCAAATTCCTGATGAAGGAATTGCTATATGTGTCGAGGACTGTCTATCGCATTCTGACCAAGACCCTGACTCCTATCAAAGGCCACGATTCTAATGAAGAAGAAGTCGTTGGCATCATGAAGAATTTGCTATTCAACATCATTCATGGTGTTCCAATCAACTACCATGATTTCTTCATGAGGACTCTAGCCAATGTTGCACTGTCACCTTTTGAGTTGAAGCCTTATGCTCCTTGGATTATGAGATTCCTCAGATCAAGGTCTTCAATCAATTACAAGGCTGACTTTCAGAATCCTCTCAGCTACTTGCCTCACATTGAAGTCTTCAAACGACCTATTTCCTCATCTGATGAGAAGGGCAAGTTTGCTATTATCGATGAAGGCATTCGTCCTTTGGATGGACGGTTTTGCAAAGCTGCATCATATTCCACCAATGATGACTCTGCCATGCATGACACTGCCACAAATGCTTCAAAGCAAAATCCTCAAGCCACTTCTCCAAGGGTGCAGACTGATCGTGAGCTTCTCCTCAGTCTTCACCAGAAGGTCGATCGCAACCATAAATGGTTCAAGCGTCAGTTTGGTTCAATTCTTCAGAACATGACCATAACTCAGAATTTAGTGAAGAAGAACCATTACTACCTCCATGAAGTACTTGATCGCACCTGGGCTGTACTATCTCATCTCTACGGTGAAGATGACGTCAAGAAGATGGGCTTCAAGCGGGACTTTGACTCATCTCAGCCACCTTCGAAGAAATTCAAGAAGGTCAAAGTTCCTCACTTGGTGGCCAACTCTTATTCTTCATCGCGCGAGACTGATGAAAATGAAGACTTGGACGACACTGCGGCAGGCCCTACTTCAACAACCGACCCCAACAACGTTGGCGCTCCTCCATCGACTTCATGATGATATTTTTCAGGGGCGTTAGTCCTCACTTTTCGTCCCTTTTGGTCATTTGATGACAAAGGGGGAGAAATTTCAGCTAGTCTTCAAGCGGGTCTATCTATATGGTCAGTTTTTTTGCTAAGTTACAACTCTCGTTCTTCTGAAAACTTTATTGGATCGAGTTGTAATCTTAACTCCGATGGTGGTCTGATACTTTCGCTATGTTCTTCTGCATGTTGTTTCCTCATGTATGATAATGCATGCATGTTGAATTACATTAGTCGCCATATTTCATCATGCATTACAAATTCATCATATCATATGTTAAATATGTGTGAATTACAAGATATAGCGGGAGATCTCCATGATTCTACTCTTCAATGTACAATGCCTCAAAAGCAAATTCCTCACACATGCACATCTTCAGGGGGTGTTCTTCTATATCTTGCAATCAAATAACTCAATATCAGTATTTACACTTCATATGTTTATCCACGTTCAAAACTTAACCTATGTTGTCATCAATCACCAAAAAGGGGGGGATTGTAAGTGCATCTAGTGCCCCTTGGTGATTTTGGTGTATTGAAGAATTATAGGTTAAGGGACTAATGTGTTTGTGAGTGTACACAGGTCTATAAGTCTATGAGGAGTAAGTCTATGAGGAGTTTGATATTTACAGAGAAAGTTGACCCCTAAAAATGAATGTCTTCAACTGAAGACTTTGGTTTTCTGAAGAATTTGAAAGTGAAGAAATTGGTGTGATCCTAAAGACTTGGTATTGATGCGAGAAACATAAAGCGTGAAGACTTTTATTTTCGTAGTTTCATTTTCTCTTTCTTGAGTCATAGGAAACACCATATTGTTAAAGGGGTCAAGGTAAAACTAAGGAAAAGTTTCCAAGTGATGCTCATCTCAAAATCCTACACCTACCAATCCTTTCGAGTGAAGCCATTGGAAATCTCATACAATCCAGTCAATTTCTTCAGTGACAGAGACGAAGATCTTCTGTTCCCTGAGGAATTTGTTCTGACTGAGGAGTTAGGAATTCGCTAGTGCGGATTGCCTACAAGTGAGGAACATGATCGCCCTAAGGAATTCGATAGCCAAATTTCTGTCCGTTGCTGTGTTGCGTGCCAGCTGTCCCAAAATATCCACCCACCTAACGGTCATATCATTGAAGGGCATTTATGTCTTATCATGTCGGGCTGCTCCCTAGGCTATAAATAGCCGCCCCATACAACCACTAGCTGGTTGGCTGCTCTGCGAGAAACTGACACTTGCCATTAAGAGCATCTCATCCTCCGAGGACTTTGAGCGAAGATCATCAAGTGAGGAAAAACCCAAAACCCCAAACCGAACACCTACAAACCCAAAGTGATTGAGCATCACTGAAGAGATTGTTCTTGTGTAGAACCAACGCTTGTTACCTTTGAGGACTGTGCATCCTCCAGACGGTTAGGCGTCATGGTCTAGAGCATCCAAGAGGAAATTGTGGATCACCGGGTGACCAAGTTTGTGAAGGTTTGGAAGTCACCTGAATACTTACCACGAGTAATTGGGCAAGGTCTGTGTGACCTTAGCTCAAGGAGAATACGGTGAGGACTGTGTGTCTGGGACTGTGTGTCCTCGGGTTTAAATACCTAGCCGCTCCAACCAGACGTACGACTGTCACAGCAGTTGGAACTGGTCTACCAAATCATTGTCTTCACCGAGCTAACTAGTTCTATTTCTTCAACCCTTTCATTTCCTCATTACTGTGTTGTTGTATTTGAAGACTTGGACTGAAGATTTTCTCAATTTCTTCAGTCATTTTGTCCTCAGCCTGCTTATCTTGTGTTTACGCTTTCTGTACTTTGTGCTTGTTTTCATTTCTTCATGATGACTGTGCTACTACTCTGCTATGCTTGCATCTGAGTACTTATTCCGCTGCTAAGTAGTTCGTTGCTTAGGAATTTCTTCACCCTAAAATTCCTCAGTGACGAATTTGTAAAAATCGCCTATTCACCCCCCTCTAGTCGATATAACGCACTTTCACAGTGATACTAGCAGCATCCTCAGATGAGGAATTAGTGATAGCAGAGACAGTTGAAAAATTTGCAGCAATAGAAGCATTTGAACTTTCAGATGAAGAATTAGAAGATTTACATTCAATTCATTTCAAACACGGTGGCATGAATTCAACTTGAGCGGAACTGGTCTGTTGAGCAAGCAATGAATCGCGTTCCTTCTGAAGATCTTCATAACTCACCCTTAGCTGCTCAAGATCTTGCTTTCTTTGAAGAAATTCATAAGAAAGCTTCTCATGATTAGATAAGAGAGTGTTATGATACCTCTGAAGATTATCAAACTTAGTCTGAAGTCTTTGAAGACTTTCAGTCAAAGCTTTAGAACGATCCATTTCTTCACCCAACATATCATCGCTTTTGTCTAGCATATTTTGAACCCCTTCAAGAGCCTCTTGTTGTTTCACGGCAATCTTAGCAAGTTTAGAATAGCTAGGCTTGAGGTTTTCATCAGATTCATCCTCACTTGATTCGGAGGAGGGATATTTGAGTACCTTTGCACCTTTTGCCATGAAGCAATAGGTGGGAGCATAGTCATCATCGCCGTTGTCAGAAGTGTTGGGGAGGTCATTTTCCTCAGAGTTGAAGATGGACTTGCTGACGAACGCAGTAGCGAGGGCTAGGCTCGCCACACAAGAGTCTGACTCCTCAGATGCCTCCTCTTCCTCATTTTCCTCAGATTCAGCCGCAGAGTCCATTTCCTCGCCAATGAATGCCCGAGCCTTCTTGGAGCTACTCTTCTTGTGAGATGAAGACCTTGAAGGTTTTGATGAAGAGGACTTTGAAGATTTCTTCTTCTTCTTTGAATCATCAGAACTGTAGTCCTTGTACTTCTTCTTCTTTGATTCCTTTTCCCACTGAGGACAATCTTAGTGACCGGGTTTCTTGCATTTGTGGCAAAGTCTCTCCTTGTAATCACGGGATGAGGAATCTGGTCTTATGTCATCACTTCTTGAGGATTTTCCAAAGCGACCACATCTTGAGAACCTCTAAAATTTCCTCACGAGCATTGCTAGCTCCTGGCTCGGTTCTTCAGGATCACCAAGGCTGCTACCAGAATCCTCACCTTCAGATTCAAACACTGCCTTGGCCTTCAGAGCTCGTGATCTTCTATAGCTCGGTCCATAGAGATCTCTCTTCTTAGCAAGCTGGAACTCATGAGTGTTTAGCCTCTCGAGGATATCAGCGGGATTAAGTGACTTGTATTCTCCACATTCTTGTATCATCAATGCAAGGGTGTCAAATGAGGAATCAAGTGATCGAAGCAATTTCTTCACCACCTCGTGGTCGGTGATGTCAGTGGCACCAAGTGCTTGAAGCTCATTTGAAATGCCAGTGAGGTGATCGAAGGTTTGCTGAACATTTTAATTGTCGAGTCTTCTGAAGCGGTTGAAGAGATTGCGAAGAATGTCAACTCGAGAGTCACGCTGTGTTGAGACTCCTGGATTGACCTTGGACAGCCTATCCTAGATAAGCTTTGCTATCTCCAAAGCACTCACTCTGCCATACTGCCCTTTGCTCAGATGGCCACAGATGATGTTCTTCGCTTGAGAGTCGAGTTGCTTAAATCTCTTCACATTAGCAACGTTGATGGTAGGAGTGACATGGGGAACGCCATTTTCCACAATGTACCAGAGATCGTTATCAATTGCCTCAAGATGCATTCGCATCTTATTCTTCCAGTAGGGGTAGTCCGTCCCATCGAAGGTAGGACACCCAGCAGAGACCTTGATCAGACCTGCGGTCGACATAACTAAAACTCCAGGCGGTTAAACCAAAATCACATAGAACAAGGGAGTACCTTGCTCTGATACCAACTGAAAGTGCGTTAAGTCGACTAGAGGGGGGTGAATAGGCGATTTTTACAAATTTTTCACTGAGGAATTTCAGGGTGAAGAAATTCCTAAGTCACGAACGACTAGCAGCGGAATAAGTACTCAGGTGCAAACATAAGAGAACAAAGGCACAATCATCATGATGAAATGAAAACAAGCACAGAGTACAGAAAGCGTAAACACAGGATAAGTAGGGTGAAGACAAACTGACTGAAGAAATTGAACTGAGAAAATTGAGAAAGTCTTTAGTCAAAGTCTTCAAACAGTAGTGATCAAGTACACAACACAGTAATGAGGAAATGAAAGGGTTGAGGAAATAGAACCAGTTAGCTCGATGAAGACAATGATTTGGTAGGCTAGTTCCAACTGTTGTGACAGTTGTACATCTGGTTGGAGCAGCTAGGTATTTAAACCCGAGGACACACAGTCCTCACCGTATTCTCCTTGAGCTAAGGTCACACGGACCTCTCCCAATCACTCGTGGTAAGTATTCAGGTGACTTCCAAACTTTCACAAACTTGGTCACCCGGCGATCCACAATTTCCTCTTGGATGCTCTAGACCATGACGCCTAACCGTCTGGAGGATGCACAGTCCTCAAAGGTAACAAGCGTCGGTTCTACATAGGAACAATCTCTTAAGTGATGCTCAATCACTTTGGGTTTGTAGGTGTTTGGTTTGGGGTTTTGGGTTTTTCCTCACTTGATGATTTTCACTCAAAGTCCTCGGAGGATGAGATGCTCTTAATGACAAGTGTCAGTTTCTCACGGAGCAGCCAACCAGCTAGTGGTTGTATGGGGCAGCTATTTATAGCCTAGGGAGCAGCCCGACATGATAAGACATAAATGCCCTTCAATGATATGACCGTTAGGTGGGTGGATATTTTGGGACAGCTGGCACGCAACACAGCAACGGTCGGAAATTTGGCTATCAAATTCCTCAGGGCTATCATGTTCCTCACTTGTAGGCAATCCGCACTAGCGAATTCCTAACTCCTCAGTCAGAACAAATTCCTCAGGGAACAGAAGATCTTCGTCTCTGTCACTGAAGAAATTGACTGGATTGTATGAGATTTCCAATGGCTTCACTCGAAAGGATTGGTAGGTGTAGGATTTTGAGATGAGCATCACTTGGAAACTTTTCCTTAGTTTTACCTTGACCCCTTTAACAATATGGTGTTTCCTATGACTCAAGAAAGAGAAAATGAAACTAAGAAAATAAAAGTCTTCACGCTTTATGTTCCTCGCATCAATACCAAGTCTTTAGGATCACACCAATTTCTTCACTTTCAAAGTCTTCAGAAAACCAAAGTCTTCAGTTGAAGACATTCATTTTTAGGGGTCAACTTTCTTTGTAAATATCAAACTCCTCATAGACTTATAGACCTGTGTACACTCACAAACACATTAGTCCCTTAACCTATAAGTCTTCAATACACCAAAATCACCAAGGAGCACTAGATGCACTTACAAGTTTATAAAATAAATTTCAAGGAGCAACCGTTTTTGCTAAACTACTGACTCTTCCTCCTCTTTGAAGTGACATCGCATGCAGGGGAAGCTTTGGCTGCCTCCACTTCTATCCATGCGGCCGACGAACGCATGTGCACTTGAAGGCCGGTGTGAGCGTGGCGTCCAGCAAAATGTGCTCAAAGTACTCGAGGGAGGCATGGAAATGAGCACGGCCAATGACTGATACAACCTTAAGGCACGCGTCTTCCTCAACCCACTCGGAGTACTTCCATGCCCTCTCCCAGAACTCTCTCTCGGTGTGGTCCTCTTATGTCTCGTCAGGAAAAAGGCCGCGGGAAGAGCACGGCCGCACTGACATGGTGCCGACAACGGGGATGGGGAAGAAGGTGAATGTGGTGGTAGCCAGCGAAGGGGGCGATGGGGGTGAGTGTGTCGCCAATGGGGATCCGAAAGAGGGTAAATGTGGTGGCAACGGCAAACGAGGGCGATGGGGATTTATATACTCGCGAATGGGCGCGCTCTGGCGAGAAACAAGGTGAGATTTGTCGTGTTCAGGTGTGAAACACGGCAACCACATTAATTGGCACACTTTCTAGTGGATATGCGGCTAGAACATTGGGAGGAACGAAAGCCATAGCCGTACGAACAACCACACCATTGACCGGGCTGCGCACGGGAGGAAGGGGTTAGGTTGAAACTTTGCTACACGAGCGGTTGCAGATGGAGGCCGCTCCTTATCAATGCCACAACGAGAGATGGATGGTGACTCTTCTAGAGTGCGTTTTAAGCCCAACAATTTATGTGGCGACTGCTATATAGTTGCTCTAATGGACAAAAAAGAACACTTGCATCTACGTGTCGAGCAAGGCTCATGGATAGATACTTCATATACTCTGTCGCATGGCTCGCTGGATAATTCGAGGCTGCAAAAGCACATAAACTAGGGAGGACCACAATGTATTTTGGGGAGAAGATGCAATTATACTAAAACATCATTTTAGGGTTATTGCAATAAGATAGCACTAGCCGTGCCAAATCCAAAGGTAGTTGACCCAGATAGACTTCCCCCCTATCAGGGATAGCTTGACTAATTCATGAGCAAACTTGTTGCCATGTCTCTCTATCTTCAAAGAAAACATTTGGGGCCCGTTCCATATACAGGAATTTCGGAGGATACATTGGAGGCTCAGTTTCCGTAGGAATTTTCACCTGTAGTCCGTTCGGTTCCAAGGAATCTCGAATGTGTGATCCACCGGAAGGTCGTGCTAGCCTGTACTTTTCACAGAAAACCAAAACTCCAGTAGAACCTTATGTTCCGGCAGAGGTGTAACGCCCCGAGACCGATGCGCCAGGTGTCTTCCAGTTATTCGCTGTTGTTGCCTTGTCATTTGCTTGCGTGTTGCATTTTGCCTTGTCATCATCCGCATTTCATCTGCATGTTTTCAAAACTTGCATTCGTCCGGGTCTCACGGTTCTTTATGTTGTCCGTTCTGAGTCCAGACACACTTGCACGCGCCCGCGGCATGTCCGAAATAGTATTTTATAAGTGGCGGGAAAATGTTCTCGGAATGAGATGAAAGCTGGAGTGCTGTGTTTTTATGTTGTTAGTAGGTCGCCTGCCAACTTTCATCGCATTCAGAGTCTGTTTGACGCCCCAACGGTTAACTATAGCGGCATTATAGCTGGTCTACCGTTGGACGTTTCCGGTCTCCGGAAATGGTTGCTGGGTTGCATTCCTCCTCTCTCTTCTCAGTCCAACCACACACTTGACCTCGTCCGCCTTACCCTCTTTGCACAGTGCATCGACCCCTCGCCCGTGTCCGAAACTTCTCCGAACCCGAAATGGACTATCGTTACCGTTGGGTCTGGATCATCCCCAAACATCTATAAAACATCTCTGTTTTCTTAATTGGTCTACCTAACCTACTTTTCTCGGCCGTTCGATTACGATTATAGGATCATATTAGCCCCTAACCTAACCCACCTGCTATATATAGCAGATGAATCCCTACCCTCTTTGACAAACCTAGACCAATTCCCTCTATTTTAGTGCGCCGCCTCCACTCCGTTGTCCTCGAGATCCCTCCCGATCTAGCCGACCCGACAATCTCCATCGTTTTCAGTGCGGGCCAACCATCTCCTTGATCCACCCAATCCCCAACCTAGCAAGCCTCCTCGATCCTCTCCCGAGCAACTGCTCGCCCAGAGCCCCGCGCTCGTGTTCGGCAGAGAGCCGAGTTGCCGGACCAGCAAATGAGCTATGTTCTCTATTGCGCCTTTATCCTCTCATCTTCCTTCGTTCCTCCTTCCTCTCTCTCTCATGCCCGATCCTTCCTTCTCTATCTCAGGTACCCTGGGGCCGCCATGGAAGCCCCTACCACTAGACCTAGCCCTGCCTCGTCGGAGAGATCCTCGCCGTCGCCGCGCCCGTTCCCGACCTCCACGACCATCTCCAGCTTCACCTGGTTCATCCCCGCAAGTCCCGCCGCCTTGCTGCTCGAGCGCCGCTCCGCACCTCTCCGCCGTCGAGGCCCGTCGTCCCCGCGGTCCTGCCGTCTTGCCGAACAGGGAGAAGCTGCTTCGCCACCGGTCATGGCCTCGTCTCCGGCCAGAACAAGCCATCCACGAACTCCTCTCGCCAGATCCCGTGGCGCCCTACCTCCGGCGAGCTCCAGCAGGACCCCGCTGCCGCCAATCTTGAGCTCCGCCGCCATCGGAGATCCCTTTCGTGACCCCGTCCAAGTTCCTGCTTCCTGCTGCCCCGTTGCAGTCCCGGGTCCAGCGCTACCGTTGACTATCACCTGCATCGGCAGCCTCTGTTTTTTCCTGCTCCAGATCGAGCGCTTCGCTCGTGTTGGCCGCAGCCGTGCGTGGCCTCCTGCGCCCTGGGCCACTTCTTGCGCCAAGATCCAGCCCAGCCGCAAGCTCCTGTAGCCCAGCATCACCAACGGGCCGAAGCCCATGGGTGAGCTGACCCCAGCGCCCCTCCTTTTTTTTCTTCTTACTATTGGGCCAGCCTGCTAGATTCGGCCCATTCTTGTTTTTTTCCCTGTCCAGCGATTTTAGTAATTATCCGGAGACTGCGGTTTTACAGAGAAACCCTCATGTTTCATGCATTTAATAACTCCCCAACCGTGCATCTTATGTAAATAATTTATATATGTAAAATGCTTAGATTTGCATCTAGTTTCATAATATGCAACTTTCATGCATGTTTGAAATGTTTAAAATGATGTTTGTTTAAAATTTATCTTATGACATGTTAAAATGATTTATTTCATAACTTAATAACTGTAGCTCCAAATTTATTAAAATTTATATGTAAATGGGGTAGAAAAATGCCTAGTTTAACATGGTGCACTCATCTTGCATGTTTAACAACTCTAAAATATGGGTTAGAGCAGAACAGTACCAAAACAAAAATATGCACATGAGGATTTTTGAGAATTGTTGTTTGTTATTTCCGGCCTCATATAAACTTGCCTAAATAGTTAGTTTACTTATGCCTCACCTCTTGCCATGTTGACCAACATTTAATATTGTTGAGTACATAAATGGGAGAGAACTAAATGATTGAATGTGGTGTTTTGTCAATATGCAACTCGTTACATATTGAGCTCCACTTAACTTGTAGTTTTGTTTGTGCACTTTGCCATGCCATGCATATTTAAACCGGACATGCATCATACTTGGTTGTGCATCATGCCATGTTTATATGATGGTTGTTTACTATGTTGCTTGCTTCTTTCCGGGTTGCTTCTCTCGTTAGCTTCGGTTTCGTTCCGGAGTTGTGAGGATTCGTTCGACTACGTCGGGTCGTCTACTTCTTGGACTCATTCTTCTTCCTTGCGGGATCTCAGGCAAGATGACCATACCCTCGATATCACTTCTATCATTGCTTGCTAGTTGTTCGTTCTACCGCTATGTCGCGCTACCTACCACTTGTTATATAATGCCTCCCATTTTGCCATGTCAAGCCTCTAACCCACCTTGCTAGCAAACCGTTGTTTGGCTATGTTACCGCTTTTGCTCAACCCCTCTTATAGCGTTGCTAGTTGCAGGTCAAGTTGAAGTTTGTTCCATGTTGGTGTTGGGAAACGTATTAATTTCAAAAAAATTCCTAGGCACATGCAAGATCATGGTGATGCATAGCAACGAGAGGGGAGAGTGTGTCCATGTACCCTCATAGACCGAAAGCGGAAGCATTAGCACAACGCGGTTGATGTAGTCATACGTCCTCACGATCCGACCGATCAAGTACCGAACGTACGACACCTCCGAGTTCTGCACATGTTCAACTCGATGATGTCCCTCGAACTTCGATCCAGCCGATCTTTGAGGGAGAGTTCCGTCAGCACGACGGTGTGGTGACGATGTTGATGTTCTACCGTCGTAGGGCTTCGCCTTAGCACCGCTACGATATTATCGAGGTGGACTATGGTGGAGAGGGGCACCGCAAATGACTAAAAGATCCAAGGGATCAATTTTTGTGTCTCTAGGGTGCCCCTCTCCTCCGTATATAATGGAGGGGAGGAGAGGGCCGGCCAAGGGGAGGAGGCGCGCCCAAGGGAGGGAGTCCTACTCCCACCGGGAGTAGGACTCCTCCTTTTCCTATTTGGAGATGGAGAGGGAAGGAAGAGAAGGAGGGAGGAAGGAGGGGGCCGGCCCCCCTCCCAATTCGGATTGGGATTGGGGGGGCCTCCCTTGCCCCTTTCCCCTCCTTTCCACTAAAGCCCATTAAGGCCCATATACCTCCCGGGGGTTTCAATAACCTTCTGGTGCTCCGGTATTATTCCAATCTCACCCGGAACCATTTCGATATCCAAATATAGTTGTCCAATATATCGATTTTTATTTCTCGAACATTTTGACACTCCTCGTCATGTCCATGATCACATCCGGGACTCCAAACTACCTTCCGTACATCAAAAACCATAAACTCATAATATAACCATCATCCAACTTTAAGCGTGCAGACCCTATGGGTTCGAGAACTATGTAGACATGACTGAGACACGTCTCCGGTCAATAACCAATAGCGGAACCTGGATGCTCATATTGGCTCCTACATATTCTACGAAGATCTTTATCGGTCAAACCGCATAACAACATATGTTTGTTCCCTTTGTCATCGGTATGTTACTTGCCCGAGATTCGATCATCGGTATCTCAATACCTAGTTCAATCTCGTTACCGGCAAGTCTCTTTACTCGTTCCGTAACACATCATCCCGCAACTAACTCATTAGTTGCAATGCTTGCAAGGCTTATGTGATGTGTATTACCGAGTGGGCCCAGAGATACCTCTCCGACAATCGGAGTGACAAATCCTAATCTCGAAATACGCCAACCCAACAAGTATCTTCGGAGACACCTATAGAGCACCTTTATAATCACTCAGTTACATTGTGACATTTGGTAGCACACAAAGTGTTCCTCCGGTAAACGGGAGTTGCATAATCTCATAGTCATAGGAACATGTATAAGTCATGAAGAAAGCAATAGCAACAAACTAAACGATCAAGTGCTATGCTAACGGAATGGTTCAAGTCAATCACATCATTCTCCTAATGATGTGACCCCGTTAATCAAATGACAACTCATGTCTATGGTTAGGAAACATAACCATCTTTGATCAATGAGCTAGTCAAGTAGAGGCATACTAGTGACACTCTGTTTGTCTATGTATTCACACATGTATTATGTTTCCGGTTAATACAATTCTAGCATGAATAATAAACATTTATCATGATATAAGGAAATAAATAATAACTTTATTATTGCCTCTAGGGCATATTTCCTTCAGTATCCCACTTGCACTAGAGTCAATAATCTAGTTCACATCTTCATGTGATTTAACATCAATAGTTCACATATTTATGTGGTTAACACCCAAAGTTCACATCGATATGTGACCAACACCCAAAGGGTTTACTAGAGTCAGTAATGTAGTTCACATCTCTATGTGATTAACACCCAAAGAGTACTAAGGTGTGATCATGTTTTGCTTTGTGAGATAATTTTACTCAAGGGGTCTGTCACATTCAGATTCGTAAGTATTTTGCAAATTTCTATGTCTACAATGCTCTGCACGGAGCTACTCTAGCTAATAGCTCCCAATTTCAATATGTATCCAGATTGAGACTTAGAGTCATCTGGATCAGTGTCAAAAACTTGCATCGACGTCACCCTTTACGACGAACATTTTGTCACCTCCATAATCGAGAAACATATCCTTATTCCACTAAGGATAATTTTGACCGTTGTCCAGTGATCTGCTCCTAGATCACTATTGTACTCCCTTGCCAAACTCAGTGGTAGGGTATACAATAGATCTGGTACACAGCATGGCATACTTTATAGAACCTATGGTTGAGGCATAGGGAATGACTTTCATTCTCTTTCTATCTTCTGCCGTGCTCGGGCTTTGAGTCTTACTCAATTTCACACCTTATAACACAGGCAAGAACTCTTTCTTTGACTGTTCCATTTTGAACTATTTCAAAATCTTGTCAAGGTATGTACTCATTGAAAAAAAACTTATCAAGCGTCTTGATCTATCTCTATAGATCTTGATGCTCAATATGTAATCAGCTTTACCGAGGTCTTTCTTTGAAAAACTCCTTTCAAATACTCCTTTATGCTTTCCAGAAAATTCTACATTATTTCTGATCATCAATATGTCATTCACATATATTTATCATAAATATTGTAGTGCTCCCACTCACTTTCTTGTAAATACAGGCTTCACCGCAAGTCTGTATAAAACTATATGCTTTGATCAAATCATCAAAGCGTATATTCCAACTCTGAGATGCTTGCATCAGTCCATAGATGGATTGCTAGAGCTTTGCACACTTTGTTAGTACCTTTAGGATTGACAAAACCTTCTGGTTGCATCACATACAACTCTTCTTTAAGAAATCGATTAAGGAATGTAGTTTTGACATCCATTTGCCAGATTTCATAAAATGTGGCAATTTGCTAACATGATTCAGACAAACTTAAGCATTGCTATGATTGAGAAAATCTCATCGTAGTCAACATCTTGAACTTTGTCAAAAACCTTTTTTGACAAACTAGCTTTGTAGATGTGACGCCCTCAATTCAATCGTACACTAATCATACACGCAAATGTGTACGATCAAGATCAAGGACTCACGGGAAGATATCACAACACAACTCTAGACACAAATTAAAATAATACAAACTTTATATTTCAAGCCAGGGGCCTCGAGGGCTCGAATACACAAGAGTCAGCGGAAGCAACAATATCTGAGTACAGACATAAGTTAGACAAGTTTTACCTTAAGAAGGCTAGCACAAAAGCAACATTGATCGAAAAGGCAAGGCCTCCTGCCTAGGAGCCTCCTAACTACTCCAAGTTGTCAGCGGCCGTCACGTAGTAGTAGGCACCCTCGGGGTAGCAGTAGTCATCAGTGGTGTCGTCTGGCTCCTGGGATCCATCATCTGGTCGCAACAATCGGGTATGGGGGGAAAGAGGTAGCAAAGCAGCCGTGAGTACTCATCCAAAGTACTCGCAAGACTTACATCAGATCTAAACTAAGTATGCATCTCTATCAAAGGAAATAGGTTGTATCTGTGGACTAAACTGCAGAATGCCAGAAAGAAGGGGAAAGCCTAGCCTATCGAAGACTAACATCTTCAAGCATCATGCAGCATATAGAAGGGTATAGATCAACATAATGTAAAGTAGTAGTGTTATCAACCTCGGCCAGAGATCCTTTCTCGACTCCCTGCGAGAAAGCAATCCAGAGCCATACTATCCAGTTATCATCACAATCCAATTCTCATCTCCATGTCTCATCTCAAGTATCCAGCTCTAGTTGTATCGATCGGGATACAACTCCAAGTGTCAGTTACCGTAGGACAGGCTATCGATAGATGTTTTCTTCCCTGTAGGGGTGCACCAACTTACCCACCACGCTCGATTAACTCCGGCCGGACACATTTTCCTGGGTCATGCCCGGCCTCGGCCAAACAATACGCAGCAACCCGACCTAGGCCTAATAGAGAGGTCAGCACGCCGGACTAAGCCTATGCCCCCAGGGGTCATGGTCCATCTCCCTAGGAACTCCTGCACGTTGCGTACGCGGCCGGTGAGCAGACCTAGCTACCTCCTTCAACAAGGTAGGTGCTTACCAGTCCAACCCGGCGCGCGCCGCTCAGTCGCTGACGTCTATTAAGCTTCGGTTGATGTATACGACGCAGAACGCCCATACTATGCCCACGTGATGGTTAGTGCTATCAGGCCAGAGGCCCCTCGGATCAAATATCCAAATCGTAGTGGATTAGGAGCACGCGGTAAAAAGCAGAGACTCACGATCGATGTGACCCCGTCGCCCCGTCTCGAGTACTTGCGGCAAGGGCTAAGAATGCCCGTCCACGCCTCATAAGTATCTCGCGGGCACCTTCTAGGTCAACCCGACTACACATCACTCGCTATTAAGCTCGCGCGGGTACCCCTCAGGGCTGACCCGTCTTTAGTACATGGCTCAGTGCAAAGTCATAGTAACCATAGTAACTGTGTGTCTAACACCAAGGGAAAAACCCGAGGAATCACCCCCGATGAATTCCACTCGGTGTTGTCATCAAGGTGAACGTAAGAGGATCCACCCTCGAGGTTCACATTTGATGGGTTGCACGACAGGGCCATAACAGAAGTGGTTAAGGAGGAAATCACCCTCGATGACCTCGACCGTATAGCTACACTACAGAGACCTCATCAGGAGTGATGTAAGAGGTTCCACCCTCGGCACTCGATGGTAACTCTGCAGAGTCGTACAACTAGGGGGTGATGTGCGGTGTCGGGGCCTGGACGTCGATCACATTGATCGAGTCATCGAACATAAAGTGAGGCAACTAGGACAAGGTGGGGTCACTCATGGATCACTAACAAGCCTATAGTAAGCAGTTTATGATAAGCAGGTAAGGTACAACAGCGGATACAAAAGCGGGCTATGCATCAGAATAGGAGCAATCAATTACAGTAGCAAAATCTAATGCAAGCATGAGAGAATGGAATGGGCGATATCGGGATGATCAAAGGGGGTTTGCCTGGTTGCTCTGGCAAAGAGGGGTCGTCGTCACATAGTCAATCACAGGGGCCGCATCGGTCTCGGGGTCTACCGGAGAGAAGAGGGGGAAGAAACAATAAATATGAAGCAAACATAGCATCACAAAGCATAATGTGGCAATATATTGTGCCGGGTGTGACCTAACGCATGGCTACACGATATAGGTGAAGGGGGAATTCAGCCGGGAATGTACTCCCGATTCCGGACCTGTGTCAGACAGATGACCGGAGGGGGAATGTTCCATGTTCAGATAGTTAGAGGCATCTGACAGGTAAACGGATCGCGTATTTGGATTTGTCTCGTCGTTCTGAGCAACTTTCATGTTTAAAACTTTTTCATCCGAGCTACGGTTTAATTTCTACGAATTTTCAAAGTTTTAAACAGTTATTTAGAATTTCCTGAAAATTGGCTAAGTCTGAGAATCACTCAGTTTTAACACCACTTTGCTGTTTTCCGAAGGCTATAACTATAGTTCTGTCCATCCTATGTCTTAGTGCCCTTTAACAATATTTATCATCTTACTGTGATCTACATGACAGTATCATTGACATCCATGTTAGAGTTCATTTGCTTGATAGAAACTGCATTTGAAAAGTGCCACTTGAAGTTAAATTCATTAACTGTTAAAATATACGAACATAGGATTTTGTGATTTTCATAGGATTTAATCCTTACATCTTTTGAATTTGGTCCAATGGAATGTTTTGAACCTTGTCAAGTGTACTACCCACACATCTTTATTTTAGCTATGTTAGGTTTGGTTTAGTTGCTGTTTTGAGGCTGTTCAGGGGGCTAAACAGTGTTGTTTTATAAAAGCTAGCAGCTGCTACAGTGTAGCTGCTACGGTAGCTTCCCATAAGAGCAGCGGCAACAGAGCATCGTGGACTTCGCCGGCCGGCCGTTTGTGGCAGTGGCTGGACGCGCGCGTGTGCTCTACGGGTTCAGCGCGACCGGACGCATCCAGTGAGTGCAGCAGCGGGTGTAGGGGCGACCGGAGTAGAGCTGGGCATCGAGCAGCGTAGCAGCAGCAAGCAGCAGGCGGCGGCGAGCAACAAAGAAGCAGGGGAGAGGCCGCGGGCGCGCGCGGGCGGGAAGCAGCGGGGGAAAGCGCGCGGGCGTGGCCAGGGGACGGCCGGCGCGCGGCCGGTCGCGGCCAGGGGCGTAGCAGGGCGCGTACTGGGCGCCGTGGCGCAAGTCGCAATTCACGGCCAACGGGCGGAGTTTGGGCGGCGGTGGCGTCGCTCGTCCCGGCGATTCCGGCGACGAGAAGAGGCGGGGCTGGGCTCTATGGATCCACCGCGCCGAGGAGCGTCTAGTGGTGGTGTTGACTCATCGACGGGAGCACCGTAGGAGCTGCGGCGGCGGCGCGTCACGTCGGTCAGAGCCTAGTGTGCTCGGGCTCGAGCATGTGAGCTCGCCCGAGTCGAGTTAGCGCGCGCGATGCCTGGCAACTCCAGGAACGCGGCGAAGGCCACAACCGAGCCTCGGGTGGCCGGTGACACCCGCGGAGCGAGCCACGCCGACCGGTAACAACGGCGGTGATGATGTACAACGGCGGTGATGGGCGGATGCGTTTCGGACCAGCGCGAAAGGCGGCAAACTGCGACCGAACTAAAGGGTAAAAAGGGCGGGAGGAAGCGCAGCTCACCGTGGAGCTCGGTGACGCGCTCGGGGAGGCCGGGGACAGCTTGACGGCGGCGAGGTGTCGTGACCGTGCACGGAGAAGATGCCTCGATGGTGGCGGCAGAGAGCTCTCCGGCTCGAACCGAAGGATGGAGTCGAGGTGGTCGACGACGACGGCCCTCTTGGGCTTCTCCGTGTGGCGCGGAATAGCGGGTGTCCATGGTGGCACATGTTAAACGGCGACGGTGAGGTGCGGGTGAGGTGGATCTGAGGAGGCAAGAGGGGAGAGCGGCAAGGATGAGGGGGAAGTGGACGAGGGGAGTGGGAGGATGGGATCGAGGGGTCGGGACGTGGCGCCCTTATCCCCTCCCGGCGTCGGCGCCGGCGAGGTGGTCCGGGGCGACCCACCCCTATAGCGACCCGGTCGCGTGAACAGGGGAGAGGGGACCGGGGATGTTGGGCTGGCCATCGGTTCAGCTGGGCCGAGGCCCAGCGAGGGGGGAAGTCCTGTTGTTTTCTCCTTTTTTCTCTTTTATTCTGCCTCTGTTTCCTATTTAAAAGAGCTACTGAAATAATTTTGTTAAAAGTGGCACTTTGCAAAAAATAGATAGGAACAAAGTGAAGCTGCATAAAAAGTTTGGGGTCAGAAGGAGTTGGCTAACCATATTTAGAAATTGAAAAAGCCAATGTAATTATTGTTGGACCACAAAATAATATCCCAGGGGCATTTTGTTTACTCAAATGAGGTTGGTTTCAACATGAAAAATAACCAGAGATTATTTGCCGCACCTTGGACATTTTAGCTTTCATGTTTGAAAACTTTGAGTTTTGGACTTTATTTTGAATTTGAAATTTGAACTGGAATAGAATCAAAGTGAGATTAGCAACAGTAACAATGATGACAAGGCATCATTAGAAGGGGATTACTGTAGCATGATTCTCGGGGTGTTACAGTAGATAGTAACACTACTATCAGCGTCCGTCTTCCTCTTGAAGATCCATTTATTTTCTATGGCTTGCCGATCATCGGGCAAGTCAACCAAAGTCCACGCTTTGTTCTCATACATGGATCCCATCTCAGATTTCATGGCCTCAAGCCATTTCGCGAAATCTGAGCTCATCATCGCTTCCTCATAGTTCGTAGGTTCGTCATGGTCAAGTAATATGACCTCCAGAACAGGATTACCGTACCACTCTGGTGCGGATCTCACTCTGGTTGACCTACGAGGTTCGGTAGTAACTTGATCTGAAGTTACATGATCATCATCATTAGCTTCCTCACTAATTGGTGTAGTAGTCACAGGAACAGATTTCTGTGATGAACTAATTTCCAATAAGGGAGAAGGTACAGTTACCTCATCAAGTTCTACTTTCCTCCCACACACTTCTTTCAAGAGAAACTCCTTCTCTAGAAAGGATCCATTCTTAGCAATGAATATCTTGCCTTCGGATCTATGATATAAGGTGTACCCAACTGTCGCCTTTGGGTATCCTATGAAGACACATTTCTCCGATTTGGGTTTGAGCTTATGAGGATGAAACTTTTTCTTGTAAGTATCGCAACCCCAAACTTTAAGAAATGACAACTTTGGTTTCTTGCCAAACCACAATTCATACGGTGTCGTCTCAACGGATTTAGATGGTGCCCTTTTTAACGTGAATGCAGCTGTCTCTAATGCATAACCCCAAAACTATAGTGGTAAATCGGTAAGAAACATCATAGATTGTATTATATCCAATAAAGTACGGTTATGACGTTCGCACACACCATTATGCTGTGGTGTTCCAGGTGGCACGAATTTGTGAAACTATTTCACATTGTTTTAATTGAAGACCAAACTCATAACTCAAATATTTGTCTCCGTGATCAGATGGTAGAAACTTTATTTTCTTGTCACGATGATTTTCCACTTCACTCTGAAATTCTTTTAACTTTTCAAATGTTTCAGATTCATGTTTCATCAAGTAGATATACCCATATCTGCTCAAATCATCTGTGAAGGTCAGAAAATAATGATACCCGCCGCGAGCCTCAACACTCATCGGACCGCATACATCAGTATGTACTATTTCCAATAAGTCAGTTGCTCGCTCCATTGTTCCGAAGAACGGAGTCTTAGTCATCTTGCCCATGAGGCATGGTTTGCAACCATCAAGTGATTCATAATCAAGTGATTCCAAAAACCCATCAACATGGAGTTTCTTCATGCGCTTTACACCAATATGACCTAAACGGCAGTGCCAGAAATAAGTTGCACTATCATTATTAACTTTGCATCTTTTGGCTTCAATATTTATGAATATGTGTATCACTACAATCGAGATCCAACAAACCATTTTCATTGGGTGTATGACCATAGAAGGTTTTATTCATGTAAACAGAACAACAATTATTCTCTAATTTAAATGAATAATCGTATTGCAATAAACATGATCAAATCATATTCATGCTCAACGCAAACACCAAATAACATTTATTTAGGTTCAACACTAATCCCGAAAGTATAGGGAGTGTGTGATGATGATCATATCAATCTTGGAACTGCTTCCAACACACATCGTCACTTCACTCTTAACTAGTTTCTGTTCATACTGCAACTCTCGTTTGGAGTTACTACTCTTAGCAATTGAACTAGTATCAAATACCGAGGGGTTGCTATAAACACTAGTAAAGTACACATCAATAACATGTATATCAAATATAGTTTTGTTCACTTTGCCATCCTTCTTATCCGCCAAATACTTGGGGCAGTTCCGCTTCCAGTGACCAGCCCCTTTGCAGTAGAAGCACTTAGTCTCAGGCTTAGGTCCAGACTTGGGCTTCTTCACTTGAGCAGCAACTTGCTTGTTGTTCTTCTTGAAGTTCCCCTTCTTCCTTTTGCCCTTTTCTTGAAACTAGTGGTCTTGTTAACCATCAACACTTGATGCTTTTCTTGATTTCTACCTTCGTCGATTTCAGCATCACGAAGAGCTTGGGAACCGTTTCCGTAATCCCTTGCATATTATAGTTCATCACGAAGTTCTACCAACTTGGTGATAGTGACTAGAGAACTCTGTCAATCACTATCTTATCTAGAAGATTAACTCCCACTTGATTCAAGTGATTGTAGTACTCAGACAATCTGAGCACATGCTTACTGGTTGAGCTATTCTCCTCCATCTTGTAGGTAAAGTACTTGTCAAAGGTCTCATACCTTTCGACATGGGCATGAGTGTGAAATACTAATTTCAACTCTTGGAACATCTTATATGTTTTGTGGCGTTTTAAAAAACGTCTTTGAAGCCCCAATTCTAAGCCGTAAAGTATGGTGCAGTAAACTATCAAGTAGTCATCATACGGAGCTTTGCCAAACGTTCATAACGTCTGCATATGCTCCTGCAATAGGTCTGTCACCTAGCGGTGCATCAAGGACATAATTCTTCTGTGCAACAATGAGGATAATCCTCAGATCACGGATCCAATCCGCATCATTGCTACTAACATCTTTCAACTTAGTTTTTCTCTAGGAACATATCAAAAATAAAACAGGGAGCTAAACGCGAGCTATTGATCGACAACATAGATATGCTAATACTACCAGGACTATGTTCATGATAAATTAAAGTTCAATTAATCATATTACTTAAGAACTCCCACTTAGATAGACATCTCTCTAATCTTCTAAGTGATCACGTGATCCAAATCAACCAAACCATGTTCGATCATCACGTGAGATGGAGTAGTTTCAATGGTGAACATCACTATGTTGATCATATCTACTATATGATTCACGCTCGACCTTTTGGTCTCAGTGTTCCGAGGCCATATCTGCATATGCTAGGCTTGTCAAGTTTAATCTGAGTATTCCGTGTGTGCAACTGTTTTGCACTCGTTGTATTTGAACGTAGAGCCTATCACACCCAATCATCACATTGTGTCTCAGCACGAAGAACTTTCGCAATGGTGCATACTCAGGGAGAACAATTATACCTTGATAATTTAGTGAGAGATCATCTTATAATGATACCGTCAATCAAAGCAAGATAAGATGCATAAAAGATAAACATCACATGCAATCAATATAAGTGATATGGTATGGCCATCATCATCTTGTGCTTGTGATCTTCATCTCCGAAGCACCGTCATGATCACCATTGTCACCGGCGCGACACTTTGATCTCCACCGTAGCATCGTTGTCATCTCGCCAACTTATGCTTCTACGACTATCGCTACCGCTTAGTGATAAAGTAAAGCATTACAGGGCGATTGCATTGCATACAATAAAGCGACAACCATATGGCTCCTGCCAGTTGCCGATAACTCGGTTACAAAACACAATTGTCGGTGTCAAAACCGGCGGATCACGGGTAGGGGGTCCCGAACTGTGCGTCTAAGGCGGATGGTAACAGGAGGCAGGGGACACGATGTTTTACCCAGGTTCGGGCCCTCTTGATGGAGGTAAAACCCTACGTCCTGCTTGATTTATTCTTGATGATATGAGTATTACAAGAGTTGATCTACCACGAGATCGGAGAGGCTAAACCCTAGAAGCTAGCCTATGGTATGATTGTATGTTGTCCTATGGACTAAAACCCTCCGGTTTATATAGACACCGGAGGGGGCTAGGGTTACACAAGGTCGGTTACAAAGGAGGAGATATACATATCCGTATTGCCTAGCTTGCCTTCCACGCCAAGTAGAGTCCTATCCGGACATGAGACGAAGTCTTCAATCTTGTATCTTCATAGTCCAACAGTCCGGCCAAAGGATATAGTCTAGTTGTCCGGAGACCCCCTAATCCAGGACTCCCTCAGTAGCCCCTGAACCAGGCTTCAATGACGATGAGTCCGACGCACAGTGTTGTCTTCGGCATTGCAAGGCGGGTTCCTCCTCCGAATACACCACGGAAGAATTTTGAATACAAGGATAGTGTCCGACCCTGCAAAATAAGTTCCACATACCACCATAGAGAGAATAATATTTCCACAAATCTAATCTGCTGACACGTTTTGGCAACATGACATTATGCCATGGCCCGGTGATTATTCGAACTATTTCCTTTAACTAGCCCCGCACATAACGCGAGGCAGTTTCTTGACACATCTTGTCAAAGCAGAGATCGTGTCCCCCTTATTACGGGATTCTCATCAATACGGGCGTGGGTAACCCAACCGCGCCATCGATTATGGCGCTTGGGGGATAAGCGAGTTTTACCAGGCTAGTGGGGGCGCATAGTTTCGGCCGCCCTTATAAAGGGACAAGGTTTAACCTTTTTCTACCCACACCTTCTTCCTCCTTGCTCATCCATTCTTGCGCACTCGAGCTCCAACACCCAAGTCCACATCCTTCTCCTCAACCTTCTCCAAACATGTCCGGAGCGGGAGGAACATGGATGGCGTCCTCCATCACAGAGGGACACATCAAAAAGCTGCGCGGGGCCGGATACCTAGCCGCGAATATCGTGCATCGGCTGCCCGCTGCGGGGCAGATCGTCCCTACCCCAGAACCTCACGAGAGGGTAGTTTTCCTCCACCACTTCCTCCGCGGACTGGGGTTTCTCCTCCATCCATTTATCCGTGGTCTCATGTTCTACTACGGGCTGGACTTCCATGATCTGGCCCCGAACTTCATCCTCAACATTTCGGCGTTCATCGTCGTGTGTGAGGCTTTCCTCCTCATCCGGCCCCACTTCGTCCTGTGGCTAAAGACCTTCAATATCAAGCCGAAGGTGGTGGGAGGCCAACAAGCAGAATGCGGCAGAGCCATGGTGGGCAAGATGCCCAATGTTATATGGCTTGAAGGCTCCTTCGTGGAGACCATAAAGGGGTGGCAATCGATGTGGTTCTACATCACCGAGCCGCGCGACACCAACTGGGTGGCGGCCCCCGAGTTTCGATCCGGAATCCCCACGTGGCTCACCTCCTGGAAAGAGAAGGGCCTGTCCTGGGGTTCATCGGTGGAGCTGGACGGACTCCAGAAATGTATCCGGAATATGGCAGGCAAGAAGCTCAAGCTTGTCAACATAGTCTAGGTCATGCTCATCCGCCGGATCCTCCCGTGTCAACAACGGGATTTCAATTTGTGGGAGTTCGACCCGGCCCAGCACCGGACTCTGAGCAAGCTCTTCGACACGACGCACAAGGACGTCTGGAGGGTGTTGTTCAAGGGCACCGAGGTCCCTCCCTCTCTCACCGAGGACCGCGGGCTAAGCGCGAAGCGCCTAGCGCATTCGGTGAGTTCTGCACATCTGGTAGGATATTTATTTCCCCTAGCTTAACCATGCGCGGGGTCTGAGCTCCATGCCTTTGACAGGACTGGGTGGAGACGTCGGGGCAGATTTACTATCCGGCCCCTCTGCCCGAAGACACTTCGGATGCTCTCCTGATGGAGATACCGACTTCGGCTCCTTACAAGGTGCCGAAGAAGACCAAGAAGGCCAAGGGAACCCGAAAGAGTTCCCGACGCTAGGTGTTATCGGACTCATCGTCCGATAACTCCGCGACGCACTCCTCCCCCAAAGACGAGGAGGAAGATGAAGATGCTCCCCCTCCAGTCGGGGGAGACAAGAAAAGGAAGGCCGCCCCAACCGAGGGGGGCCGAAGGGTCCAAGAAGGGAAGGACTCTCCTTCCGGACTACTCCACCACCGCCGCCGAAGGCGAAGACGAGTGGCTGCTCAGGGCCAAGCCCCTGGCGAAGTCGTAAGTATTCGGATGCCAGAGTAACTCATAGCATACCTTTGTCGCACTGCTTCTCCTAACGCCGAATTATGATTATGCATACCACCACGAGCCCGTATCGACGTATCGTCGGACGGCTCCCTGGGCTCGTCGGATATGGATAGATATCCACTTCCAACCGCCACCTCCCCTTTCCCTACGGCCAATGCCGAGGTATTGTCTCAAGAGGCACCGGGTCGAGGGGAGACAGTCCCGGAGGCGCCTCAAGGCGACCTTCCGGATTCCGGGAGCAGAGGGAGCAAGGCTCCCAAGGGCTCCGAGTTCGGCCCTCAGCCGAACACCACGCCGGAACCTCCAGTGGTTCCGGACTCAGGCAGGCGGCCTCCTTCCAAAAGGGGCAAGACACCTGTGCCGGTGACGTCTGTCCATCCAGAAGCACCGGACAATCTGCTGGGAGTGCTTTGCAGCGCTTCCATCGATGAAGAGCACCGCACTATTATGAGTGTGGTGATCCAGAAGGTTCAGTCCGCCAAGAGCGGACTGACTGAAGCCTGTGCCAGCCTTCTGACAGGCTTTGAGGTAAGTATTTGAAATATAGGAAAAATATTACCGCATAGACAGTAGCCCCTGATGCTCTGTTCGGTGTTCACAAAGAAAAGCCGAACAGAGGATCAAACAATATCGCAGGAGTCTAATATAAGTATGTCCATATGCGTATGCAGGCTTCGCTGCTGGCCTCTGCCGCACTGACTGCGGAGGTCACCGCACTGAAGCAGGACCTCGAAGGGTCCAAGGAAGAGCTCGGCCTTGCCAAGAGGCAGCCCGAGGAGAACAAAGGTAAGTAGTACCTAGTCTATGGATATATATAAAAAGAATGCGATTGCAAAATGACAGGATCATCGTAAATTTGCCTGGGGCCACGACCGAGGTGGGGACCCTGAAGCAAGCGCTATCTAAGGCTGAAAACAAAGCGGCCAAGGAGCGCACCGAGCGGGAAAGGCATGAGGCACAGGTGGGCGAGGTGCAGCAAGAGCTCCACGCTCTCGTGACGAAGCACGAGGCGTTGGACCTTGACTTGAAGACGCGAGAGTTTGAGCTTGCCACGGCCCTTGAGAGTGCAAAGAGTGCCAAGGCCGAAGCCCAAAAGGCCCTCCAGGAGATTGATGCGATGAAGAAGATAGCGGCGGGTAAGGCATTCTATATGCAAAGCAAGCATGTGAAAGTGAATTACTTGTTACTTACCCAAATCCGGAGCTCTCTTGGAGCATTCGCAGATTTGCCCCACAGCGTGTCGGGTGTCGCACAGTTTTACCAGGCCGAGGAGGGAAGCTCAACGGAGAAGCTGTTCTGGTCTCAGTATACTAGGACCGAACACCCGATGCCTCTGAGCGACCAGCTGAAGCAACTGGTCGAGCTGCACAAGGCGGCCGAATAGGCCATGAAGGGCTTTATAGTCCGGATGTGGCCTGGCAACGCCCTTCCCAACAGCTACTTCGGCCTGGTGAGGCAGCTTATGGATGCCTGCCCACGGTTGGAAGTCATCAAGCGGTTCGTCTGCGTCGAAGGTGCACGCCGGGCTTTCGCCCGTGTGAAGGTGGAATGGGCCAAGATGGACGTCGTAAAGTTGGTGAAGGAAGGGCCGCCGCAGGGCAAGGAGCATCGCCACCCCGAGATGTACTATGAGGGTGTCCTGAAGGGTGCCCGTCTCGTAGCGGACGAGTGTGCAAAAGATGTAATATTTGAATGAACTTGCTCGTGTAATCCTGTATTATGAAAACTTGTTCATATGCGCTATGCAACGCTTGTCTGAATTTAAAATATTACCTTATGTTCGGTTGTTTATCAAATCTGAGAGATGGCTAGTCGTCGGCTTCTGCCCCCACACCACGAGTGCTGGGGTGTTCGGGATAAACCTGAGCACTCTTGTTCCCATTGTTGGGTCCTTCGAGGGAGGTGCTCAGCACAACGAACAAGGAAATCGGACTATAATGCGTTATCACTCTCACTTAGCCATAGAATTCTATAATTTTAAATTTCGGCGAAGCCCCTAGTATTCGGAAGGCCGAATTCGGGCGCAATACATGCCTTAAGCCGGACAGGGCCGACTCCTCGCTCTAAGTGGCATAAGTCTTTAGGGACTTGAAACCTCTCGAACAGCGACCAGTCTCTCGCCTTATCATGACAGTCAGTTTTAGCTTTCTCTACTGAGGTGCTTAGCCCAGCAGAACCGAGGCACAATCGCAGTAGTTCTCCCAGTGCTACCTTAGCCGATATAGAGGAACGTAAGGTACCAAAACATGGGAGCCGGGTAAACCCAACTATTGACCCAAGACATGATTCAGAGATGATGCATATAATGCTATAAGTTCGGGGTGCCGCACTGTCGAAAGTGTTCGGACTTCTCACGCCGTATTATGGGGTATGCTTAAGCCCCTAGCGTATTGGCCGTACCAGAGTGTACGGGTGCTAGATGTCGTGAATGAACATGTATATATAAAGGAAGAATGCAATAATAGTCTTAATGCTATGCATTGTTTATTCAAAAAGGTGCATTGAAGCAGAATGATACAAGTAGTGCGATAAGAAAAAAGTAGGACTGTTTGACATGTCCCTTCCAAGGGCAAGCTGAGGAATAGTATTAAAGCAAATATTTCACTCATTATCGTAATCCACCTGGGAGTTCCGTGGTGTGACGTAGCTTTCTGCCTCCTTGGTTGTTGCATCATGTGTTCGGCAATCATGCTGCCGGACAGGGTTTCCAGAGATTAAAGTCCTGAAAGAGAAAAATAACAAAGCGGGAAGCCCCTAGTGTGGTTTAAGCCGCGACTTGGAGCGTGCCGCAGTCGTGCCCCCCTCCCCGCCTGTGCCCATGGTATTTTTAGTGCGTAATTATGTACGCGTGGCACGGATTTCGCCGCTTGGCTGGGACCGGGGTGGGGGCCGCATTGCTATGCGAGCTCAGGACGTGCCAGGCGGTCTTGTTGCCGATTACTCCGGGTGCGCTTGAAGGTGTTCGGGTCCTTAATCGCCGAACTAGTGGATTTCCTTAAGAGGCTGCTTTGCGCTTCTGCTGCGAGGGCCGCAGTGTGCTCCTCCGTGCGGAGAGAGCGCTCTGTGTTTCCATTGACTGTGATGACCCCCCGAGGTCCTGGAATCTTGAGCTTGAGATATGCATAATGCGGTACCGCATTGAATCTTGCAAATGCGGTTCGCCCGAGCAGTGCATGGTAGCCACTGCGGAACGGGACTATGTCGAAGATTAACTCTTCGCTTCGGAAGTTATCCGGAGATCCGAAGACCACTTCTAGTGTTACTGAGCCTATGCAATGGGCCTCTACACCTACTATGACGCCTTTGAAGGTCGTTTTAGTGGGTTTGATCCTTGAGGGGTCTATACCCATTTTGCGCACTGTGTCCTGATAAAGCAGGTTCAGGCTGCTGCCGCCGTCCATTAGGCCGTTTTTGTGGGTTTGATCCTTGAGGGGTCTATACCCATTTTGCACACTATGTCCTGGTAAAGCAGGTTCAGGCTGCTGCCGCCATCCATAAGGACTCGAGTGAGGTGAAATCCGTCAATGATTGGGTCTAGGACTAGTGCGGCGAATCCGCCATGACGGATACTAGTGGGGTGGTCCCTGCGATCGAAGGTTATCGGACAGGAGGACCATGGGTTGAACTTGGGGGCGACTGGCTCCAACGCATATACGTCCCTGAGCGCACGCTTCCGCTCCCTCTTGGGGATGTGGGTTGCGTATATCATGCTCACCGTCCGCACTTGTGGGGGGAACCTCTTCTGTCCTCCCGTGTTCGACTGCTGGGGCTCCTCCTCGTCATCGCTATGTGACCCCTTATCTTTTTTTGGCATTTAACATGCCGGCCTGCTTGAACACCCAACAATCCCTGTTGGTGTGGTTGGCTGGCTTGTCGGGGGTGCCGTGTATTTGACACGAGTGATCGAGTATACGGTCCAAACTGGACGGGCCCGGAGTGCTTCTTTTGAATGGCTCTTTCTGCTGACCGGGTTTAGAGCCTTTGAATCCGGCATTGACTGATGTATCCTCAGTATTGTCGCTGTTAATGCGGCGCTTATGTTTGTTGCAACGTGACCTGCCATTGCCGTCCTTGGTATCCGAAGTACCATGGTTCTTTGATATGTTATTACTGCGATCCAGCCAGCTGTCTTCTCCCGCGCAAAAGCGGGCCATGAGTGTCGTGAGGGCTGCCATAGATTTCGGCTTTTCCTGACCAAGGTGCCGGGCTAGCCACTCGTCGTGGATGTTGTGCTTGAAAGCTGCTAGGGCCTCTGCATCCGGACAGTCGACGATTTGATTTTTCTTTGTTAGGAACCGTGTCCAGAATTTCCTGGCCGATTCTTCTGGCTGCTGAATTATGTGTCACAAGTCATCGACATCTGGTGGTCGCACATAAGTGCCCTGAAAGTTGTCGAGGAATGCGGCTTCCAGATCTTCCCAACAGCCAATGGACTCTGTTGGCAAGCTGTTGAGCCAATGTCGAGCTGGTCCTTTGAGTTTTAGTGGGAGGTGTTTGATGGCGTGTAGGTCATCACCGCAGGCCATCTGGATGTGCAGGAGGAAATCCTCGATCCATACTGCAGGATCTGTTGTGCCGTCATATGATTCAATATTTACGGGTTTGAAACCCTCTGGGATTTGATGATCCATTACTTCGTCTGTGAAGCATAGGGGGTGTGCAGCGCCTCTGTACTGGGCTATGTCGCGACGCAGCTCAAATGAGTCTTGCCCGCTGTCTTCGGCCCGGCCGGACTTACTTTTATTGTATCCGGCGTGACGATTATCGTCTCGCATAGTGGCGCGCCCTCGTGATCCGTAGATCGATCTTGCATGTTTTGCTTTGTCCTCCAATACGTCTCACAGGTCTGGCGTATTTCCCCATGCCTTTTTATTTGAATGGTGTCGGGGTGCGGGCTGAGCTTTTGGCTGGAATGTTTCTCTGTCACGGCCACGAGGTGGCCGATCAGCCGCGTCATACGCCGGGGATGTAGGTTTCGGTGCTTCCTCCTCCAGTCGGGGTAGCAACCTGCACTTTGGGTAACTCTTGGAGGGGCGTTCGAGTTTATATTCCTCGGCCGCCAGGACTTCAGTCCATCTGTCGGCTAGCTTGAAGTTGTTGCTGCTTTTTCTTAAGGCTATTTGCCGTGGCTATAAGTTGGCGCTTGAAGCGCTCTTGTTCGACGGGATCCTCTGGCACGACGAATTCGTCATCGTCGAGGCTTGCCTCGTCTTCAGAGGGAGGCATGTAATTATCATCCTCCGCCTCTCCATCTGCCGCTCTCTCGGGAGGGCTGGCTCCTCCATCCTCCTGCTCTAAATCTTGCTGGAGGGGATTGTTGTTGTCTTCGGCACTGTTCGGAGTGATATTATCTCCGGTGCCGGTATCACCACTTTTGCCTTGGCAGGACTTAGAGCGGCGCTGCTGACGTCGGCGCTTCGGTTGCTTCTTGGAGGGGTCATCCTCCGTTGTCTCATCGCCATTGCCTTCTTTGGGTGTGTCCACCATGTATATATCGTATGATGAGGTGGCTGTCCAGTGCCCTGTGGGCAGTGGTTCCTCTTCGACTCCTGCATCGTCGTCCATACCGTTGATGTCTTCGGAGTCGAAGTCGAGCATGTCGGTTAAGTCATCGACAGTGGCTACTAAGTGGGTGGTGGGTGGGCGGCGAATTTCTTCGTCATCCACATCCCAATCCTGCCGGACGTAGTTCGGCCAGGCCTCTCCTGACAAGGAGAGAGACCTTAATGAGTTCAGTATGTCGCCAAAGGGCGAGTGCTGAAAAATATCCGCGGAGGTAAACTCCAAGATCGGTGCCCAATCGGATTCGACAGGAACGGCGCAGGCGGTTTGGAGTCCGTGTCCGGAGAAGGATCCGGCAGTTTGGCAACATAGCTCTCGTGAAGGGTAAGGTCGATATTCGGCTCAATCGCCGCTAAGGATACGGCCTCCGTGACGGGGTCCATCCACCCGTCCATGGATGGCGTAACTGGCTCTGAATTGAGGCTCGGAGCGGCTGCCGGTGCGATCTCCTGAATACGGTCCGATGGTAGAGCTAAATCGTACTCATCGTGACCGCGCGGCGCACAAGGCAGGGGCTCGAATCCGTCGAAGATCAAGTATCCACGGATATCGGCTGTGTAGTTTAAGCTTCCAAACCTAACCTGGTGGCCAGGGGCGTAACTTTCGATCTGCTCCAGATGGCCAAGCGAGTTGGCCCGCAGTGCGAAGCCGCCGAACACAAAGATCTGTCTAGGGAGAAAAGTCTCACCCTGGACTGCATCGCTATCGATGATCGTAGGAGCCATCAAGCCTAACAGCGACGACACAGAGGAACTCTCAATGAAAGCACCAATGTCGGTGTCAAAACCGGCGGATCTCGGGTAGGGGCTCCCGAACTGTGCGTCTAAGGCGGATGGTAACAGGAGGCAGGGGACACGATGTTTTACCCAGGTTCGGGCCCTCTTGATGGAGGTAAAACCCTACATCCTGCTTGATTTATTCTTGATGATATGAGTATTACAAGAGTTGATCTACCACAAGATCGGAGAGGCTAAACCCTAGAAGCTAGCCTATGGTATGATTGTATGTTGTCCTACGGACTAAAACCCTCCGGTTTATATAGACACCGGAGGGGGCTAGGGTTATACAAGGTCGGTTATAAAGGAGGAGATATACATATCCGTATTGCCTAGCTTGCCTTCCACGCCAAGTAGAGTCCTATCCGGACACGAGACGAAGTCTTCAATCTTGTATCTTCATAGTCCAACAGTCCGGCCAAAGGATATAGTCCGGCTGTCCGGAGACCCCCTAATCCAGGACTCCCTTAATGATCATCTCATACAATAAAATATAGCATCATGCCTTGACCATATCACATCACAACATGCCCTACAAAAACAAGTGAGATGTCCTCTACTTTGTTGTTGCAAGTTTTACGTGGCTGCTACAGGCTGAGCAAGAACGGTTCTTACCTACGCATAAAAACCACAACGATAGTTCGTCAAGTTAGTGATGTTTTAACCTTCTCAAGGAACGGGCGTAGCCACACTTGGTTCAACTAAAGTTGGAGAAACTGACATCCGCCAGCCACCTGTGTGCAAAGCACGTCGGTAGAACCAGCCTCGCGTAAGCGTAAGCGTAATGTCGGTCTGGGCCGCTTCATCCAACAATACCCACGAACCAAAGTATGACATGCTCGTAAGCAGTATGACTTGTATCGCCCACAACTCACTTGTGTTCTACTCGTGCATATAACATCAACGCATAAAACCAGGCTCGGATGCCATTGTTGGGAAACATAGTAATTTCAAAAAAAATCCTACGCACACGCAAGATCATGGTGATGCATAGCAACGGGAGGGGAGAGTGTGTCCACGTACCCTCGTAGACCGAAAGCGGAAGCGTTAGCACAACGCGGTTGATGTAGTCGTACGTCTTCACAATCCGACCGATCAAGTACCGAACGTACGACACCTCCGAGTTCTGCACACGTTCAACTCGATGACGTCCCTCAAACTCCGATCCAGCCGAGCCTTCAGGGAGAGTTTCGTCAACACGACGGTGTGGTGACGATGTTGATGTTCTACCATCGCAGGGCTTCGCCTAAGCACCGCTACGATATTATCAAGGTGGACTATGGTGGAGAGGGGCACCGCACATGGCTAAAAGATCCAAGGGATCAATTGTTGTGTCTCTAGGGTGCCCCTCTCCTCCGTATATAAAGGAGGGGAGGAGAGGGCCGGCCAAGGGGAGGAGGCGCGCCCAAGGGGGATTCCTACTCCCACCGGGAGTAGGACTCCTCCTTTTCTTATTTGGAGAGGGAGAGGGAAGGAAGAGGGAGGAAGGAAAGGGGGGCGCGCCCCCCTCCCTTTCTCCTTTCCCCTCCTTTCCACTAAAGCCCATTAAGGCCCATATACCTCCCGGGGGGTTCCGATAACCTCCCGGTGCTCCGGTATTATTTTGATCTCACCCGGAACCATTTCGGTATCCAAATATAGTCGTCCAATATATCGATTTTTATGTCTCGAACATTTTGAGACCCCTCGTCATGTCCATGATCACATCCGGGACTCCGAACTACCTTCGGTACATCAAAAACCATAAACTCATAATATAACAGTCATCGAACTTTAAGTGTGCGGACCCTACGGGTTCGAGAACTATGTAGACATGATCGAGACACGTCTCCGGTCAATAACCAATAGCGGAACCTGGATGCTCATATTGGCTCCTACATATTCTACGAAGATCTTTATCGGTCAAACCGCATAACAACATACGTTTGTTCCCTTTGTCATCGGTATGGTACTTGCCCGAGATTCGATCGTCGGTATCTCAATACCTAGTTCAATCTCGTTACCGGCAAGTCTCTTTACTCGTTCTGTAACACATCATCCCACAACTAACTCATTAGTTGCAATGCTTGCAAGGCTTATGTGATGTGTATTACTGAGTGGGCCTAGAGATACCTCTCTGACAATCGGAGTGACAAATCCTAATCTCAAAATACGCCAACCCAACAAGTACCTTCGGAGACACCTATAGAGCACCTTCATAATCACCCAGTTACGTTGTGACGTTTGGTAGCACATAAAGTGTACCTCCGGTAAACGGGAGTTGCATAATCTCATAGTCATAGGGACATGTATAAGTCATGAAGAAAGCAATAGCAACAAACTAAACGATCAAGTGCTAAGCTAAAGGAATGGGTCAAGTCAATCACATCATTCTCCTAATGATGTGATCCCGTTAATCAAATGACAACTCTTTGTCTATGGCTAGGAAACATAACCATCTTTGATCAACAAGCTAGTCAAGTAGAGGCATACTAGTGACACTCTGTTTGTCTATGTATTCACACATGTATTATGTTTCCGATTAATACAATTCTAGCATGAATAATAAACAGTTACCATTATATAAAGAAATAAATAATAGCTTTATTATTGCCTCTAGGGCATATTTCCTTCAGTTGGAACATGGATATGTTGGGATATCACAATATCTCTTATTTAATTAATGCATCTATATACTTGGTAAAGGGTGGAAGGCTCGGCCTTATGCCTGGTGTTTTGTTCCACTCTTGCCGCCCTAGTTTCCGTCATACCGGTGTTATGTTCCTTGATATTGTGTTCCTTACGCGGTTGGGTGTTATGGGAACCCCTTGATAGTTCGCTTTCAATAAAACTCCTCCAGCAAGGCCCAACCTTGGTTTTACATTTGCCTAACAACCTAAGCCTTTTTCCCTTGGGTTTCCAGAGCCCGACGGTCATCTTTATTTTAACCCCCCCCCCCCCCGGCTAGTGCTTCTGTAAGTGTTGGTCCGAACCGGGCAGCCCGCGGGGCCACCTCGGGGTAACTTGAGGGCTGGTTATACTCGTAGCTTAACCTATCCGGTGTGCCCTAAGAACGAGATATGTGCAGCTCCTATCGGGATTTGTCGGCACATCGGGCGGCTTTGCTGGTCTTGTTTTACCATTGTTGAAATGTCTTGTAACCGGGATTCCGAGTCTGATCGGGTTGTTCCGGGAGAAGGAATATCCTTCGTTGACCGGAAGAGCTTGTGATGAGCTAAGTTGGGACACCCCTGCAGGGTATAAACTTTCGAGAGCCGTGCCTGTGGTTATGTGGTAGATGGGAATTTCTTAATGTCCGGTTGTAGAGAACTTGACACTTGACTTCATTAAAATGCATCAACCGCGTGTGTAGCCGTGATGGTCTCTTGGCGGAGTCCAGGAAGTGAACACGGTCTTGTGTTATACTTGAACATAAGTAGTTTCAGGATCACTTCTTGATCACTTCTAGATTTTCGATCGTTGCGTCGCTTCTCTTCCCGCTCTTATTTGCGTATGTTAGCCACCATATATGCTTAGTGCTTGCTGCAGCTCCACCTCACTACCTTATCCTACCCATGTAGCGACCCGACCTCAAACGGTCAAGTCTTTATGCTTCAGTGTCATCCCTGGATCGGAAATGCTGACACACACAGTACTCGAGGATTTATAACAGAGTAGCAATCACACACTTATTACATCGAATGTCTCCAAAGAGAACTTATTACAATAAATATGGCTTAAGGCCATCTAATACGATAACAGCGGAAGGCTTGGAAGATAAAGTGAGTCCATCAACTCCAACGGCATAGCTGAGCTGCACGGCAACGACCTAACGAACCTTACTCCTCGTCTGAAAAGTCTGCAACATAATACGTTGCAGCCCGAAAACGGGTCAGCACATGGAATATGCTGGTTGTCAGGACCCCGATTCCAAGCCACATCGATCTAGCCGGTAACACCTCATATCACTTTGCGGCCTCACGCACGGTATCCCACGGGTGTCGCTTTACCATGGCCCGGAACCGTTTGCGCCTTTTGGCTCACGTATATGATAGTGTCGCTAGCATCCATATGACAGAGAACCCGGGCCGACATGGCTAGTCGTGAACCCAAAGCGGCACAGACCTATGGAGACAGGCATACATGAATCACATCGAGCATGTCGGTCATCAGCGGGTGAATCCGGGCTGTAGCACTGGGCTAACAGGACTCCGGGGAACCCGGGCTGTAGCAGGCTAGGCAGGACTCCGGCTGTCACCGCGTGACATTTCCCCGAAGGGACAGACATAGGAACGACGTGAAACACATGCCGGCCAGTCAAGTTTCCTGAGCAGTAGTGCTGGGCTAGCAGGACTCCGGTGAACCGGGCTGTAGCGGACTACTATGGCTCGAGGAACACTAGACTACATTTCCCCATAAGAAAGGCTGCCAAGGATAAACAATTAGATTGTCGGATCCCACTCATACCAAGCATTTCAATCATACACACAATATGCCCGATATGAGTACATACAACATGGCATCACAACAAAACTCTACAACTCAAGTACTTTATTTAAAGGCTCCAGAGAGCCATACATAACATGTTCATACAGATAGGGGTCACATGACCCGACACTCAAGTCATACAATCATACAAGCACAAGCGGAAGCAACTAGTCTGAGTACAGACACTAGAAAGAAAGAAGGCTTCTCGAAGCCTGTCTATCTACATAGGGCCCTCCATGGCCAGGATCACCACCTGGGTGGCTAGTCACTCGTCGACATCAAGGTCTAGGTAGAACCCATCGAAGAGGGTGGTGTTGTCGTCTGAAAACAGTAATTAAGCAAACATGAGTACAAAGGTACTCAGCAAGTCTTACAATAGAACCTACTATACATGCTCATTCTCAAGAAGGTGGTGGGGTTATTGCAGCAAGCCAGCTTTGACTCTTGGCTAAGCTATCCTACGGAACTCCACTAGTAAAATAGTTTTCGCACACGAGTCCACTACGCTCCAACACAATACTCCACCGGGGATCCTCTCTCGTCATCCTACGAGAGGGCCATCCTCGGTACTCACACTTATCTTGAGTCTTTTAGTAGTAACCATTAACTTGTCTATGAACTGTATAGGCAACCAAGTAGTCCTTTACCGCGGACGCGGCTATTCGAATAGTTTTATACCCTGCAGGGGTGTACTTCTTCATACACGCTTCCACCACTTACCGCCGTTTACACGACATGTACTCGGCAACCTTCTAGCGGAGTCCCAACGAGTGTGTCGGCCACGGCCTACCTAAACACTCAAGTCTCTAGTCCAGGTTCATCGCCTATCCAGGTTCCATCCGCAGGGAGTCCGGCCGAGGTTTCCACATACGGCCCCGAACGATGTGAACAGGGTTCCCTGAGGCACCAAACGGGTGACTCGGTACACCGTGCCACGGTGTATCTACCGCAACATAGCCCACCCCTAGGGTCAGCGCTACGCACGGCCTCCAACACATAACCTACAAACACCAGAAACTATTTGCAACTCCTGGACAGAGTACTAGGGTATTTAAGAAGCCAAGAGGGTCAATTAAGGATCCCAATGCATGGTAGTAGCTGAATATTAAAATCACACATACAGATCTCAGTTCTTAGGGACGGCCTCAATGAAACAACCCACCATGTACTCCTACATGGCCTCTCATCGATACCTTTACCAAAACATGCTCCACACATCCCACACATTACCGACATAATCATTTCACTCTAGCCCATCACCCAGATGAACCATACCTGACACAACTCTAAGCATAGCAGGCATAGCAAGGTAGAAATCACATACATGGCTCAATCAACTCCTACACATGCTAGTGGGTTTCATCTAGTTACTGTGGCAATGACAGGTCATGCAGAGGATAAGGGTTCAACTACCGTAGCACACAGCAGTTTGAATCGCGTTGTCTTAATGGAGTAAACAAGAGTAGAAGCGAGAACATGGGTTGTATCGGAATGATCGATGGGTTGCTTGCCTGTTGTAGTGGTAGTAGGGTACTGCCCTTCATACGGATAATCGGGGTTATCCTCGGAGGCAGAACCTACCACGAAAATCACACCGAACATAATCAACACATGGCAATATGCAACAATATGATGCATGCTATGACATGGCAAGATGAAAGTGTCTTGGCCTAATGCAAGCTAAAACAGAAGGGGATGAACTCATTTGAATCAAAGATTCAAATGTTAGCTCATTAAACATGGCCTTATTAGTGCATTACCTTATTCTGCTTAAACAGCAAGGTTAACTTGTTTTGTCATGCATGAAACCATTACAGATGGATAGATTGAATTTTTCTGATCATTTTTCATATATATAAATCTTTGCATTTGGAGTTATGGTTGATTTTCTATGATTTTTAGAAGTTTTGGATATTTTCTGGAATTTCCTATATAAGAATAATTCCAGTAATTGAATTAATGCGTCAGCATGACATAGGTGTGACGTCGGCGGTCAACTGGGTCGGCCAGGTCAAACCTGACTGGTGGGCCGTGTCTGTCAGTGACTCAGCTAATTATCAAAATTAAATTAACACTAATTAGCTATCAGTTGGGCCTGGGCCCACATGTCAGTGTCTAAACTAATTAAAATTAATTAAGACTAATCCTAAACTAGTTAGCAGACCGGCCCCACCTGTCATAGACTCAGGGGGGAGTCAACTTGGGCCCACACAGGGGTCAAACAGAGTCAAACTTGCCGGCGGCTTGACGCCGGCGATGACAGACGCGGCGGAGGGCTCAGGTTTGCGTCTCCGGCGACCAAATCGACGGCGGAGAGCAGCTACGTGACGCGGAGAGAGAGCCGCATCGTTTGGTGGAGAAAGTGGAGCTCGGGGAGGCCGGGAACGACGCCGGCGACGACCTTGGCGGTCGCCGGAGTTCGGGCAAGGATGAACCCGAAGCTACGGGGCACGGCGAGGTGCGGGGAGTGGTGCGTTAGGTGTAACATCCCAAAATCCTAAATTTTGGAATGTTATAATAAATAGATAGGTTTGATTGATTGTCTGAAAGTGAGTGAATTTGAAACTTTTTGAAAGTTAAATGAGAGGGAATAAAAGGACTTTCCCAAACTTTCATATTTGCTTTCTGATCTCCATGAATTCAAATTCTTTTCAAATACAAAACCCTTGAGCGAAGATGATATGACTTCTTCCATTTAAATTAAATGAAAGGGTATTTGAAAATAATTGAATTTCATTTGGAAATATTTCAATTCATAAACTTCATGCAGCTCAATGATTTTCATGAGAGAAGATAAAAGGACTTCTTCAAATTATATGAAATATGAGTTGGGAGTTTCAAAGAATTAAATTCAAAGTTATTTCGGATTTATTTTCAATTTGGAGTTATTTGAGTTTTATTCAAATTATTTTTCTCCAAAAATAAAATATATGGAAATTAGGGTAACATGATTC